>NC_136968.1:8807589-8885511 GCF_032717465.1 Coenobita brevimanus | reverse complement strand
CTGTACATGGATGGGGTAATAAAAGAGGTACAAGGTAGGGTAATGGATGTTGGAGTGGCCATGGTGAGAGAGGGTAGTGTTTGGAAACTCTCTGTACTGTTGTTTCCAGATGATACTGTGTTGTTGAGTGAAGACGAAGGAGAGCTGCAAGGCTTCGTGGATGAGTTTGGGAGAGTGTGAGAGACGGAATCTAAAGATGAATGTAGGGAAGAGTAAAGTGATGGTCTTTGAGAAAGGTGAAGTCAGTGAATGTACAGTGAGGTTGGATGGTGAGGAATTGGAAAAAGTGAGTACGTTTAAGTACGTGGGTTGTGTGATGAGTAAGGATGGAGGTTTGGAGGGTGAAGTGCTTGAAAGGGTACAGCAGAGAAGAAAGGTTACTGGTTCCTTGAAAGCAGTGATAAGAAGCAGGGAAGTGAGCATGGAAGTGAAAAAGTTACTACATGATAGTATTGTGATACCAACTCTAACGTATGGAAGTGAAGCTTGGACGTTGCTGGAAGGACACAAGTCAAGAGTGAGAGCAGTGAAAATGAGTTATTTAAGAGTAGACTGTGGAGTCACATGGAGAGACAGGCTGACAAATGAGAATATAAAGAAGCATTGTGGTGTGGATGTGGATGTGATAGGAAGCATTAGGATGAATACACTGAGGTGGTTTGGTTCATGTGGAGAGGATGGAGGGTGAAAGACTTACGAAGAGAGTGTATGTGAGTGAGGTGGAGGGGGGGAGAGGGAGGGGGAGGCAGAGGATGAGATGGAGGGATGGGGTGGAGAGGTATATGAGAGAGGGGTGTGTGAGTTGGGAGCGGGGTAATGAAATGGCGGGGGACAGGGCGACGCGGAGGCGATTTGTTTGAGGCCACTCAGAATGGGATTGAGACGTCTGGCAACAGACAGATAGATAGATAGATTATTGTTATCATTATTATTATTATTTTTACAATGTTGTTGTTGTTGTTGTTATTCTCACTGTTGTAGTTTTTTCTGAATGTTTTTGTTGTGTTTTTCCTGTTTGGTAATAATAGTTATTTTGGCTTTGATAATTGATCTTTAAAATATGAAAGGGAAATGAAAAGTTACATTTTAAAAAATACTTTATTTACAACTATATTGCAGGTGTTACTCAGATTAGATATTCAACGTTTCTTACGTCTTCAATGATGCAAGCTTCATCACGACGTTTTAATGATTGTCGTACACGCTCAAGCACTCCTGGGTTGTTGCTAATTGATGCAGCTGCCTCTTGAATGTGATTCCTCAATTCCTTACGAGTCTGGACCTCAGTAACGTACACACTGCTGTTCATGTGTCCCTCAAGTAATAATGAATTGGATTTAAATCAGGTGACCGCGGTGGCCATAAAACAGGGCTCCATCCCCAATCCACCTGTTAGGATATGCATCATCCATGTGATCTTTTGTCACACGGGCAAAATATGCTGGAGCACCGTCGTGCATACACCACATTTGTTGCCTGGTCCTGATTGTGACGTCTAGTGGTTGTGGTACGTCTTCTTGAAGGGATCTTGCGTAAGTCTCCTCTGTAAGGTGCTGGGGTAGAACATGTGGCCCATTGAGATGATCAACAATTATGCCGGACCAAATGTTAATTGAAAATTTTACCTAGTGTGCTCTGACAGTTGTTGCATGAGGATTTTCGCTTGCCCAAGTGTGTGTATTGTGAAGGTTCACAATTCCGTCTCTGGTGAAGCTTGTTTTGTTTGTAAAGAGTATTTTCCATGTGAAAGATGTGAAAATGATAACTAGATCTGATGTGACAGATGTAAGGCTGAGAGGAAGACCACGAATAGGATGGATGGACAGTATGAAGAGAGCGCTGGATGCGAGTGGGATGTCTGTTGAGCAAGGAAGAGTGCCTGTATGTGACAGAAATAAATGGAAAGAAATTGTGAATGAATAAATGATGACGCAGCCCTGAGGGGATATTCTCCCGCATTTGGTCTGATCAGCCATGTGGCAGGGGTAAACCTGCTCTGCTGTTGGGCCCTGCTGAGGATGTCACTGATTGCACTGTGCAGTTGACCCTTGTGCGGTGTGGTGCGGTGAGGATCTGTCCCTTCTCCTCTTTAGGGCTAAGATGCGAATGAATGTGTTTGAATGGATGAGTTAATGCGGAGTGTGTCGTCCTGTCTCGGATACCTCCCTATCCTTGGGGGAAGGAGCCTAGGTATATAGATAGATTTTCCATATAAATGAAGGACACTCTACCTGCTGATGAAGCAACCACAGACAAAACACTAATGTGTCCTGATTATCACCTTCATGCAAAGCATGAATCTTTTGATGTTGATAAGGATGTAGATAATTTCAATTCAGAATTTTCCAAACGAAGGATTGTGGCAGGTGATATTGGGAAGCAATTCGCCTTGTATTTGAGCCTGGATATTCCTCGATGGCATATAGAATCTTTTGCTCTGTATTGTCTCTGTGGTGATCACGTGACCGTCCTCTGTCTGATCTCCATGGTACAAATGAACCTCTTTCTCTTAACCGACGGTACACTGCGAGAAATGTTCGTCGTGATGGGAGTTTACGGCTGGGATATTTTTCATTGTACAGTCGCATCACTGTAGCAGCATTTCCCATAGCTTCTCCCAGAGCGAGGTGCATATCTGAGTACTCGTTGTATCCATATTCCTCCATGGTCTGTCGTCGTGTGAGCCGTAAAATATTTATTCAATGAAGCTTCCTGAAAAGTCATGTGATATTTCGAAATACTTCATGTAGTAATTATGCTCGTTGCACATAAATGAGCAAAACGGAAAGAAAAACAGATATGCCTTTAGAAATAGCACATCAACTTATTGATCCTTTTCTTTATAATCGTTCGGTTCAGTTGCATGTGATCCGTTCAAAACATACGTGGTAGAGTATATATATATATATATATATATATATATATATATAGAGAGAGAGAGAGAGAGAGAGAGAGAGAGAGAGAGAGAGAGAGAGAGAGAGAGAGAGAGAGAGAGAGATGCTACCCAAAAGTTCCAGTACTTTGAGTATTGTAGGAAAACAAGTTACCTTACCTTCTAGTTCTCACTGTCGCCTTCGAAGTCGCCTTGGGCATGTATACAGTGGTCCCAACGTTTTTTCAACTAGTCCATGGATTCCTGGAAGGCGTCAGGGATGATGGTCTTGAGCATCTCCCGCGATTCTGTCTGGATCTCCTCAATCCAGTCAAATCGACGCCCTTTCCGTTGTAATTTCAGCTTAGGAAACAGGAAAAAGTCACAGGGAGCAAGGTCAGGTGAAGAGGGTGGGTGATGAATGACTACTTTCTTAGTGGAAGCCAGGAACTGCCGGACAGCAATTGATGTGTGAACGGGGGCGTTATCATGATGCAGGACCCAGTCCTTGTTGTTCCACTATCCTGGAGGTTTGCGGTGGATGTTCTCTTCAGATACTGCAAAACTTCACAGTCTTTCATTTATGCAACAGGTCAGCTCTGGAACTGTCTCCCTCTGTCTGTATTTCCTGCTGCCTATGATCTCTAGTCTTTCAAACGCAGTGTGTCCAGGCATCTGAAAATGATCGGATCTTGAATTTGGCTCTCTATTGTATTTTGTTTTTCTCTTTGAGGGAACTGTTACTGCGGGCTCATAGCCTTTGGTTCCTTCTTCCTCGCATAAAAAAAAAAAAAAAAAGCTGACAGACTGACCAGGTGGGACAAATTCTTTGTGAACAATCCTTTGGATATCGAAGAAAACGATCAACATTGACTTGACATTGCTGCGAACTTGATGCACATTTTTGGCCCCAGTGCATTGCAAGGCTTCCATTGCGATGATTGCTGCTTTGTCTCCGGGTCATAACCATAAACCCAATGATTCATCATCAGTTATGACCTTGGAGATGAAGGTGGCATCATCTCTGACTGATTCTTGAGCTCCCTGGAAAGTGCAATGCGATGTGCCTTCTGCTCATCACTAAGCAATCTTGGCACAAATTTTGCAGCGATGTGTCTCATGCCCAACATGTTCGACAAAATGCCTTGCACACTCCCGTACAACAGTCTAACGATATCTCAAACATCTTGGATAGTTCGTCTACAATATGCAAGATAGTCTGATGAATATTTCCGTTCTTTTCTGGTGTTGTTGCCGTTGACAGTCGTCAAGAAAGGTCATTGTCTTCGACAGACGCAAGGCCAATAAGACTACTAGGTCTCTTCACCCAGTGGTACAACGCAGTTGTGGTGACGTCACGGTGTGGAGGACTGTCCCCTCCCATTATTCTCTCCACTCCCCCCACTCACCCCCCAGCCTCTGTTGGGGGTGAGTGGGGGGAGCTGCTCTTGTGACAGCTATGGGAGAGAGGTAGTGGCAGACATAAGTTTTTTTTTTTTTTTTCTGTTCAGTACCGTGTCGGCTCTTATTAGTTTGTTCTTGTTATCATCAGATGAATTTACCCAGAGTAGAAAGCAACTGAGTGAAATGGGTAGTGGAGTTAGCTAAAGTATAATGAGAATGATGTAATGGTGATGAAGAGTTAATATAGCTCTTTATAATGCTTCCATCATACTTTCATCTCCCATCAGTCCCTTGAGCAGTCATGTATTCCATGTTTTAATATAATTAACTGGGGCATGAAAGCTGAAGTTAGGGTATATAATTTGCCTCATTAAACAGAGACCTGAGAGAAAGGGGGAGAGATAGGGAGAAAAAGGAGGTAGAGGAAGGAAAAGTGGGAGGGATAGTTGCCAAACACTTCCAGAATACTGAACACTCCAAATTAATTTAATTCTACTGTATGCAAATACTTATTACAATGTACATCAGGTCGAAGAGTAAAAGTGATTGCTAAGCTTATTTAAAATGCCTTGACATGGGCGGGAGATGAAACTATTTCCGGGCACGGGCTCATATGAGGCGGGTTTTAAGGGAGGCCAGGCGTTCATCCTGGAAGGGTTATGTTTCCTCCATCAATTCGAGGACTACCATCACCCAGGTGTGGAACCGGGTAAGGAAAATTTCAGAAAAATTTACTGTTCCCTCCCCTCCCGTTTTATCTCCAGCAGGTGGATCTGTGGCTGATCCACTTGCTGTTGTAGAGTTGCTTGCTGATCATTTTGCCAGTGTGTCAAAGAAGATTGCAGATACTCCTTCGGTTTGCCACTGTCGGCGCCTAGAGTCTCGTGGTCTCAGTTTTGCCTCAGCTGGAGAGAGGCTTACAATGTTCCATTTTCAATTTCTGAACTCCAGGCAGCTCTGTTGCAATGCCATGATTCCTCTCCTGGTTATGATGATATTCCTTATGCCTTTTTCGCCACCTGTCTGATGAGTCCCTGGTGTTTTTGCTTTGACTGTTTAATAAGATCTGGTGTTCTGGGGAGTTTCCGGCATGTTGGGTTGTTGTTGTAGTTATCCAAATCCCCAAAGCAGGTAAGGACTACTTACAGGCAACGAATTATCGGCCTATTTCTTTGACGTCTTGTATATGTAAAGTTTTGGAAATGATGGTCAATGTTAGGCTTGTGTGGTTTTTAGAGAGGGGTGACTTCTTATCCCCTGCCCAGTATGGTTTTCGAAAAATGCGATCTGACCCGGTGCACTGCTGTTGTTGGAATCTTCTGTCTGTGAGGCTTTCTCCACTAACCAACACCAGGTCACGGTCTTCTTCAATCTGGAGAAGGCATATGACACTGCCTGGCATCGTTGTATTTTACTCTCTCTTCATGAGTTTGGTCTTCGTGGATGCTTGCCTATTTTTATTCAACACTTTTTATCTAACCAAATTTTAAGGGTGCGTGTGGGAGGAGTGCTTTCTACTGCCCGAGCAATAGAAGATGGAGTACCACAGGGGAGTACCCTTAGTGTTACTCTATTTGCTGTAGCCATTAACAGTGTCATTAGTGTAGTTCCTTATGGTGTACAAGGATCACTATATGTAGATAACCTCTCGATTTCCCTCACTGCGTCTAGAATGTCTCTGATAGAGAGGAAGTTGCAGCTGGCTCTCAATCGAATTTCTGACTGGGTATTAACTCGCGGTTTCCATTTTTCTTCAACAAAGACAGTGGCTATGCATTTTTGTCATCTTTGAGGGGTTCGCCCAGACCCTGACTTGTATCTCTATGGTAGGAGAATATCCTGTGTGGATGAGACGCGGTTTCTGGGTCTTCTGTTTGATAGACGACTAACCTGGGTCCCTCATATTCGTTCTGTTAAGGCGGCTTGTCTTAAAGCTCTGAGTCTTTTGAGGGTTTTAGCTCATACCTCTTGGGGTGCTGACCGTCAGACCCTCCTCCTCTTGCATAGGTCTCTTATTCTTCCTAAACTTGAATATGGGTGTGAGGTCTACTCCTCTGCCAGTTGCTAATGATGAGGTGATCGTTTCATCTTCACCGCATTCCAGACTCAGTTTCTTGTGCCATTGTCTCCCAGGATTCCCGATCTTATGTCCTAATTTCCCAAAGCCATTTGGTTACAGGGTCCGATCTGTTATGTTAGCCCTCTCTGTTGCGAGACGGGCAATTTGTCCACATCGGATCCCAAGGGTGGGTTCTTGGCTGCTCCCTCGTGTGACATTCTGTAGGTCTGTTGTTGAAAAAAAGGGCTCACTTCCCTCTCAGGTGTCCCTCTCCCTCTTTTTAGAATATGCCTCTGTTCATGAGGGTTCTGTCCTTTTCTATACTAACGGGTCTAAGACTGATACTGGAGTAGGATTTGGTGTTGTATTCCCTTCCTTTAGTAGAGGTGGTAGCCTTCCTGACATTACTTCAGTGTATACGGCAGAACTGACTGCAATTTTATATGCTGTTAAAATTATTTTTACTCTCCCCCAATTTTTTTTTGTGACTTTTAGTGACTCGTCTAGTGCTTTGTCTGCAGTGGAGTCTTTTAACCCGAGGTGTCCCGTTGACATATGGGTACGTTCCATCAATTTGTATTTGCTAGTTCCATAGACGTACTGGTACATCGCTCAATTGCAAGGTTCATAATTTGCAAAATTTTTTATTTTCATGCATGATTTTTCCTATGTATAAACAGGACACCTTCCTGTATTCCTCTACAAGATGCCAAGCAGGGACAGTGCATTACACCGCATAACCTCCCCCCCCCACATGCCATTGTCTCGGCAATTCACCTGTTACCAATGACCTGGCCAATAAAGACATTCAGGGCCAGAGTGATTCCCCAATCGATGACAATGTGGAGGGCAAAGTTTATTTAGCATTAGAGGAAGAAACAGTCAGAAATGATGATCAGGTAATGTGACAAAAGAAGGTCAGGTATGGTGATGAGTTAGTGAGTGAAACAATGCTTATAATGCCTATATTACTTTTTGAAAACCAATATACTCTCATACTACATATAAATTCGTACCAAGTAAATAAATAAATACCGTTTATGAGTGATGTGTAATAATTACCCTCCCATAGAACTCGTTTTCTTTGGTGCTAGCCTCTTAGAAAACCCAGTCAGGTAAGGAGGTACTACTACCTGGATCGAGTATTTTAAACCTCAGGTGAGCGATTTCTCTGAAATTTCGATGTTTCTCACCAAAAACGGAGGTTTTAGCCAAAAAAAAATTTTTCGAAAATACCTTTGGATTGGGGGGTGTCGAAGGTGTGAAATAGCTCGGGACATGACGGGTTAATACATCCCATCCATTGGTTTTATCAATTTTAGAGTGGCTTTCTTTCTTCTTCTCCGTCATGGCCGCCGTGTAGACTTCCATTGGGTACCCGCACATGTTGGTGTGGTGGGCAATGAGAGGGCAGATACTGTAGGTAAAGCTGCATCTTATCAACAGCCCCCAACCGACTACCCAACTCCTGCTTCTGATGTAACACCTTACTTGCGGTACGCAATTAGTACGTGTTGGCAGAGACAGTGGGATGTTATTTCTCACAATAAACTAAAAGAAATCTTTCAGAGAGTGGTTGTGCCAAGGGTTCTTCCCTCTATGTCTTGGCGATTGGAAGTGGCTCTTGCTAGGCTTCGCATAGGGCATTCACGGCTTACACATGGGTTCCTGATGAATGGTGAATCTCAACCGTATTGTGATGACTGCTTTGTTCCCCTTACTGTCTGTCACTTGCTGGTCGAGTCTCTTCAAGTCTGTGGGACCTAAGTAAGAATTTCCTCCATAGGCATAATGGGGGCAGATGATGCCTACTGTTTGTCCTTGATGCTTGGTGAAGCCTCTGGCAATGAGAGTGATGTTTTTAGTTTTCTTCAGGAGGTGGGCCTCCTTCCACTTTTATAAGTAACTGATATTTTGTAAATTATTTTTTTATTATTTTCAGTTTTTTATTCCTACTAACAGATATTAACTTTATTTTCAATATGCACTTTTTCTTTTGCTGTATGTTTTACCTTGTCATCCAGCAGCATATGACCCTGGCAGTTGTGCCGCCAGATTTTAATTATTTGAAATCAGTCAATCAATCTCATCTTAACCCCTCCATGGCCGCTGGCGTCGCATGACAGGTAGCCAATAAAAGGCCGCAGGGCCGCAGGGGTCGTTTGAGCACGGCCTTTAAAAAACGGGAAAAATTTTTAGGAAATGAACGAATGTCCTGAACGTCTTCAGACTGACATACACTACACACCCATACACCTCATCATCCAGTTCACAGCCTGCTGCTGAGATGAGTGGATTTTCAATTTTTTTCGCTCCTGGCCATGCCTAAACAAGCACAACTACACCCATCATCTCAACCCAGGCTGAAAATATCATTTTTGTTCTCTCTTGCAAAACAAACATAACCACCTGTTTACGATTATGGATTAATACAGGTACAGACAGAAAGGACATGATAAGTGAAAAATACATTTTTGGCATTGATATCTTTACCTATTTGTTCAGGTTTGTTGAACTGTTTTGAATCATTTTACATATTTTTTGCCTTTACAAGCATAGCAGGAAAGTTTTCTGTGTTCACCTGATGCTTTCCCAGGTGGAAAGAACTTCCTTCCCTCTCTGCTAATTAGCTTGTGCGAGATATGAATGGTAGGGCGTCTCACAATTCTGATCGTGTAAAGTGTTGGGAAACATCCAACTGTACCCTTTTTCCCTACCCAGGGAGAAAATATCATACTTTCCCACACTTACGAAAAAACAACATATATTGCAAAAAATTATGTAAAATGATAAAGGTGAACATGTTCTTTCGGAAAAAATACGTTTTCCCCATGTATAAACGTATTTATCTCTGCTTTGTCTCTCTGTTCGTAATGATTAGACTCATTCGTAATGTTGAACTGCATTACGATTCTATTTTTAGCCATGCTCGTGGTGTGGGAGTGGCAAATTGCAACTCAACTCCCCTACTCCTAATCGGATCTGACCCTCCACTTTCATCCCCTGAGGGAGAACCTAGCCTCAGCGGACGTGCAATTTTCTCATTTAGGACTTAAAATTCAACACTTTCACTACCTTTTCCAAGCATGGGCACAGTGATAACCTAAGAAATAATGCGACACAACCATAAACACAATTTACATCAAAAAGATGAAAAAATATTCATAATTTTTTTTTTGAGCCAATCCTAACATATTATGCAGTTAAATAATTCGATATCATTACATCTAATTTAAGAACAACATTTCAGCATCATTCACATTGTTCTGGGGGGTAAAAAAATTATAACATCATGTGCAGTTTGGCAGTGCAGCAACACCTCTCTGTGGCGAATATCGATTGCCGATATTTCTGCAACATTCGTGCTCCATTGCAAGCCACAGAATGGGGCTAGGAAGCTGGGATTTGCACTGTTAGGTGCATCTGAACTTTCTCTTCAATATGACAAGAAAAAATCGTTTTTCGAATCTTCAGAAAATGGCCCCGGCGTTGGCCTCAGTTGCACATAGATTCCAGACCCCCGGCCATGGAGGGGTTAAATCATTCTCATCTTGAGTGTCAGGACCAACTTACCTAGCACCAGGCTGCTGTGCTCCTCAGGGAGCAACGTGGGACTGGATGATGGATGGATGGATGCACGGACATCTTCTTCCCACCCCCCGATTGTCAACTTTCTAGCTACGACCCTGCATATGGCAACAGTTTAGGAGTGGCAGCTAGCACTAGCGAGCCAGCAACTCACCAAGACACCATCTGCCGGGCTAGGCCACGTAGATATTTGCAAACAGATTTGCATTTGCGGAAGTGCTTCTGCAAGCAAAAAACAACAAATTTGAATAGAATTGGTTGCAAAAGAAAATCCACAAATCAAGTCACGCTACAGCAATTGCGGAATTTGCAGTTTGCAGAAGTGATTGCAGAAATGACCAGCTCAATTGGTAGAGAGTTGGTCTGCAGTCCTAACGGACCCGGGTTCAAATTCCGCTGGGGCAGGGAACTGTTTAAGGATTTGATTTCATAAAAATCAGACTTTACTAATCTACCAGAAGACCCGCCGACATGTCATAAAAATACCCCCGCTAATACCAATACACCAGTCCTGTATGAGACAGCCCTAGCATGTATTCAGTATGGACGGTGGGTGTTAGCGCCGAAGTGGTGACATGTAAAGGTGTGCGGTACGTAGGAGAGCTACTGGGCCTTGAAAGCAGGCTGTGAAGCCTATGCCCAGAGTCGGACACATAGAAAAAAAAGAAAATATATATCATCTCAGCCATTTGAGTGACCACTGCAGGATCGGCCTATCCCAACCGAAGTGGGGACGACATAGCCAATGTATCTCTACCAAGTGGCTTAGGCTGTCTGGTCGAGATTGTATGTAGGGTGAGAAGTGTTTGTAAGTGTAGCTGTAGTGGCTTTGGATGTGTATGTAGTCTGTGAACCAAGTGTAATCAACCCGCTGAAGCTGACTGGGTGCAAGCATACTTTATAGTAGGCGACACTGGATCAACAACAGCACCCCTTATGTCCGCAAAGCAGTATGTGGCCAGAAGAACGCTCCCAAAGTTTTTTACCCTGGCGGGGCGTGAACCCTCGTTCTTGAGTGTATGAAACTGCACACTTTACCACTGTACCACAGAGGCTCCATATATATACATATATTATATATATATATATATATATATATATATATATATATATATATATATATATATATATATATATATATAGCCTTAGGCAGTTCCAGAAATTATAACTGTACATCGTAACATGTACTGTTGTTAAGAGACTTTGTATTTAATGTTGTCTATTTACTGTATCCAGGTGTAATGCTTGTGAAGTATGCCTCTCAGTACTGCATGACAATCAGCAGATATGGAGAGAGCTGTTATTATATTTTTGACTATTGAGGGTGAAACACATCAAAGAATCCAAAATGGCCTGTGTGCTGTCATTGGAGACTTCTCCCCATAACCATCAAAGGATGGGTTAGAAAATTAAAGCAGTGCAAACAGACTCTGTAAAACAATTCCCACCCATGCAGACCTGGGACTGCAACTTCCAATGAATATATGGGCTCCCGATGTAGAGGTTGAGGGATGCAAGCAGATAGTTCAGAGGAGCAGTGAACATTGAAGTAGTGATAGAAAACAGGTAAAGATCACATTGCGGCAAAGAGACAGAGGTTGAATGAAGCCTGTATGGGGAGGAGAGATAATGAGATGTGAAGCCTTTGACTCTACCCTATTAAGAAGAGTTGTATGTGGGGAGCCTTCGCACACATGAGAGTTGTACTCTACACAGAGGCGAGTAAAACCCGAGCATAAAGTCAACCAATATGAAGGGTAAAGAAGGTCAAGAGTCGGTTTAGCGCACCTAATCTTTTGGAAGCAGATTTTACAAGAGATGTAATATAATCTATCCAAGAAAAATCCCAAGAGAATGAAACCCCAAGTGTGCTTAAGGATGATTCAGGATTAAGCTGGACAATATTTAACATTACTGGGTACTCCTGTGGAAGATTTCGTCAGGTTGATAGGTGTAAGAATTGAGTTTTTGATGTATTAAAAACAACAAGAATCCATTTACCGCAGTCAGAGATACAAGCAAAAAATTAGGTTTGCCATAGCCTCATCCCTTGTTTTTTAAAGTAACTGCTGAGATGGACGTTGCAGGAACCGAATGGAAAGGTCAAGAGTGGAACCATCAGCGTATGAGTGGATATGGTTGCATGTACAGCTTAGGTCATTGATGAATAAAAGGATGACATCTGGTGAAAGGGCAGAACCCTGAGGAACAGCATTATTGATAGATCTATAAGAATGGTAGCCATCTACAACAGCAGCTATAGAACAACCACAAAGGAAGCTACAGATGAAGGCACAGATAGGAGAACAGAAACCGTAAGAGGGCAGTTTCGAAATTAAAGATTTATGCAAGACTCGATCGAAAACCTTTGAGATGTCAAGTGCAATGGCAAAGCTTTCGCCAAAGTCACGACTGGAGGATGACCACGAGTCTGAAAGGTATGTGAGAAGATCGTCATTGGAGCGTCCCTGATGAAACCCATACTAACGATTAGAGAGAAGGTTGTGATAGGAAAGATGTTTTAAAAGTTTTCTATTAAGAATAGACTCAAAAATTTTTGAGACAAAGGATGTTAACAAAACTGGCCGATAATTAGAGGGTTAAGAATGGTCACCCTTCTTTGGAACTGGCTGAATGAGAGCAAACTTCCACTAAGAAGGTAAGGCAAAAGTTGATGGACGACGGTGAAAGAGTTCACCTAGGCAGGGCGTGAGCACCGAAGCACAGTTCTTGAGGACAACAGGAGGGACTCCATCAGGCCCATATGCCCTCTTAGTATTGAGGCTAATGGTGACAGAAAATACATCAGTTGAAGAAATTTTAATGTCAGCCATGAAGATGCGAGAGGGGAGAAGTGATGGAGGAACAACACTGGAATCATCTAAAGTGAAACTGGAGGATAATGTCTGAATGAAGAGATCTGCTTTATCAGTAGAAGAAATAGCTACAGAGCCATGACAGTAGAAAAAGAGGAAGGAAGGATGATGAGGTAAAGTTGTTAGAAAGGTTTTTGGCAAGGTGCCAGAAGGAGCGGAAAGAATTCGAGTTGGATAGTTGAGAGCATTTAGTACGGATGAAATTATTTTTAGCAGAGTGAAGAACAGACTTAGCTAGATTCAGGGCGGAAACATAAAAAAGATGTGATTCAGGAGTTGGCTGGCACCAGTACCCTTTATGGGCCTTCTCCTTGTTGTAGACAGCATTAGAAAAAGCATCATTAAACCAAGGCTTTTTTGCATTGGTCAGAAAATATGAGAAAGGATTGTATGCTTCCATGCCCAAAAGAATAACACCCGTAATGCACATGGCACTCAGATGGCTCCCGGTCATGGAAACAATAATCATTCTAAGGAAAGTCAAAGAAGTACTGACCGATGGCCTCCAAACCAGCAGCTCCAAAGTGCCACGACCGATGTTTCTTTGGAGGGTCCACAGGCCATATTGGAGAGATAGGATAGGTTAAGGTAATAAGGTTGCGATCGGAGGAGCCCAGTGGAGAGGAAAGATTGACATTGTAAACAGAAGGATTATTTATAAGGAAGAGGTCAGGTATGTTGGAACTCTCTCCAAGGTGGTCAGGGATATGGGTAGGGTGCTGTACAAGCTGCACTAGGTCATAAAGGAAAGAAAAGATGTATACTTGTTCACATGGTGGATCAGTGAGAGGAGACGAGTGGCAAAGGTGATGGTAAACATTGAAATCTCCTAGAATGGAGTTTTCAGAGAAAGGGGAAATGGATAGAATGTGTTCCATTGTAGAAGTAAGATAGTCAAAGAATTTTTCGTACGGTAGTCAGTAGGGGATAAGTAAACAGCGCAGATATGTTTAGTCAAAGAATGACAGGAACGCCAAAGCCAGAGAATAGAGAATTAAGAAGAATCAAGTTCAGGAATACGAGAGCAAGATAAGTCATTGCATACATATACACAACAGCCACCTTTGGCTTTGAAATGAATATAGAGAAATTAGGAGGATACAGAAAAGGGTTTGCTATCAGTTTCCTCAGACAGCTCAGCCTCATCTGAGAAGAGAAGTTGGGGCTTAGAGGAGGAGAGGTGGTGCTCAACAAAGAGAAAGTTAGGGGAAAGGCCGCGAATGTTGCAGAAATGAAGAAGTGAGTCAGACAGTGGTTCAAGGCAACTCGTTGAGTCATCACCAGGAGAGGGGAGGATGATGGGGGCATTTCTGGTCTCTCCCCCCATCTGGGGACTCCGGGGCTTGGTTATTAGATTCCATTTTTTTTTTTGCGGGAGGGGGGGGGAATAGGAAGTGTACAGTAGTGTGAAATGTGCATGTGGTTTGGTATTGAGAGAAAAACTTGTATTCGACAGCATGCTGGTCTACTGTCTGTGTTACTGAAACACTGAAAAAGTTCAGCAAAAGGGAATGATCAGGAACTACTCCCGAGGGTTAATGAAACGGGAGCTCCAGCTCTCCCTGTCATAAACTTTATATCCACCTTGGCAGTACTGCCCTGCTTGATTGGTGCTACAGTCTACTCCATGGCCATTCCCCTTGGAAAATAGGCAGATCTCAATCGATGAAATAGACCAGTAGACTGACATGTTACATGGAGCCATTAAAAACATGCTCCATCATCATTTTAACATGTCCAAGGTTTATTCAAGATGAATTCCCACAATGCTCACTGCTGAAACCTTGGAGACCATGCAGATAATCAGATAATCTCTCTTGACCAATTTTATTAACTACCCAGATGATTTCCACTTCAGATCGGTAATCTGCGATGAAACATGGTTATATAATGTAACAAAGACCCAGAGAGCAAACAGGAATCCAATGGACTCGAAACACACTGGATCGTTATTGATCAAGACATTCAAGGCATCAAGGTCCACGAAAATAATGGCTAGTGTACTTTAGGATAGCCAGGGTAACATTCATATTGATCACCTGCTCGTGATGCACTAGTCAACACCAACCAAACTGCTGTGGCAGCTGTACAAGAGTGTGGGTAGGAACTGTCTCACTGATAATGATTCCAAGGACCTAGCTCCCAGTGACACCACCTGTTTGCAAATCGGCTGAAGTGCATTCGGGGACAGAGACTTGATGATAATTATGGGCTCAAAGCAGCTGTGGAGGGGTGTTTTGTGGGTTACACTTCTACTAGCAAGGCATTTAAACCTCCTCAAGAGATGAAAACATGCATCAATGTTTCTGGGGATTATGAAGATAATAAAAGATTAGATCAGACATTTGTGTAATTTCTCATTATTAGGCTCATTAATAATTCTCTCTCTCTCTCTCTCTCTCTGTATATATATATATATATATATATATATATATATATATATATATATATATATATATATATATATATATATATATATATATATATATATATATATATATATATATATATATATATACATATATATATATATATATATATATAATTTCCTGTGGCACCCTAAGGGATGCATAGGGCCTCGATGAACTCTCTCCACCAATGTTTGTCTCTTGCCATCTCCTTCAGGTCCCACCAACACTACTCTCCTGCTTCTCTTTTCATTGTTCTCAACCAGGTTTCCCACGGCCTACCTCTGCCTCTTCTTCCTCTAGTAGTCCACTCTGGCATATTCTGTATTAAATTGCCTTCATTTCTATATATGTGCCCCAGCCATTTCCAGTGAGACAAGTCTCACATATTCATCAACTGGTTCCACTCTCTTAACATTCCTTACTCTTTCATTTGTAACTCTGTCTTGCCACTTTACCCCAAGAATCCTTTTCAGTATTTTATTCTCCAATCCTAATACTTTCTGATCTGTTGCAATTGTACTGTACCATGACTCATGCCATAAATTAAAATTGGTCTAACCATGGTCTTGTAAATTTTTACTTTAGTATGTACCAAAAGCATATTATTCCAAACAGTTTTCAATATTCCAACAGCTCGCCAAGCCTGCTTAATCCTTTCCTGAATTTCATTGTGTAATGGTCCATTAGATGATGCAATCGTTCCCAGATATTTAAAATTTTCTACATTCTTCACCGCATTATTCCCAGTTGTACAATCGATTTGGTTCTCCATGTTCATATTAATAATTTCAGTCTTTCCACAATTTATTACCACTCCCACATTTTCTCCTTCCTCCACCAGACAATCAAGCACCCTCTTCATCTCGTAAATACTTCCTTAAATCAGTACAATATCATCAGCATAGTGTAAATCCATCAGCCTCTTATTTTCTTTCCAGTTAATTCCTGCACCTGTTCTCTATACAACCTTTCTCATAACATAATTCATAACCAAAACAAACAGCAAAGGCGAAAGAACTCCTCTTTGAATCACTCCTGACCTAAATTCAAATGGATCACCATTATCTTACAAAAAGTACCCTTATGCAGGCATATCATTACAATCTTTTGTGGTATACCATAGAATCTCATAATTTTCAACATAGCTCCACGTGAAACACTATCAAACGCCTTTTCAAAATACACAAAACACATACTAAGTGGCATTTTCATCTCATTAGCTTGTTGCATTAGATGCCTTACAATAAAAATCTGATCATTACATCTTCGACCTTTTCTAAATCCCGTTTATTCTTCTCTGAAAATTTTATCAATTACAGGCTCTATTCTGTTCAAAAAAATTTTGGAAAAGACTTTTCCAATATACTTTAGGTGTCAAAGTTATCCCTCTACAATTTCCATACACACTTAAATCTCCCTTTTTTAGTATTTTTATAATCACTCCATTTTTCCACTCTTCTGGAATTTCACCATTATCCCAAGCCACATTATAAAGTTTCAAAAGCGCATTTATCAACTCATCATTTTCCACCTTAAGCATTTCAGGAAATATTCAACCCTCTCATGAGGCCTTAAAATTCTTTAAATCTTTTATACATTTAGCTACCTCTTCCAGGGTTATATCTCCTGTTTCTATCTGCAAGTCTCTCTCGGGTGGCAAAATGTCCTCTTCAGCTGGGATTGGTCTATTTGGAACAGATTCAAAATGCTCTTTCCACATTCCTTTTATATCCAGATCTTTAGTCACTATCTCGTACAGGTATTTCCTTCCTTCCTTCTTTCCTTCTCTTTTCAGTCCCAGTTAACTCCTTAATGGCCTGATACCCTGCTCTTGTGATCTGACCGTCATTTTTACTTAATTTCTGTCTCTGTTGCCTTTTCATCATATATTCTCCTCTTATCACGTCGAACGAGTCATTATACTTCAGAATGTAAACTTCAGTACTTTGCTCTAAGTACTTCAACTACCTATCCATCAACATGTTCTTCACTTCTTAACTTCACCTCTTTCCTTTTCTGAATTGCATTCCATGTTTCATCTGATATCCACTTTTTCCTTCTCGCTTTTTCCTTTTTCTTAATAGTAAGCTTCGCACTCTCATGCAAAACTTCTTTTATCTCTCTCCACATTTGATTAAAATCATTGTCTTCAGATTCCGTCAAAGTCTGCCGGACTAGAAACCTGTTCCTACATTCCCACCGAAACTTTTCCTTCGTGTTCTCATCATATCTCAGCACATCAAAATCACACTCATTACTTCCTGTACACTTACCATTGACGTTTCTCTTAAGTTTTATTTTAATTTTTAACACAACAAGTTGATGACCACTACCTAAATCTGCCCCCCCTCCTTATGGAAACATCTTGCAAATAACTCCTATGCCTTCTGCTAATTGCAGTATGGTCAGTCTGATTACAATATTTATCATATGGTGAAATGCAAGTAGTTTTATGTATTTTTCTATGCTCAAAGATAGTTCCACCAATCGTAAGGTTATTTGCCAAACAAAAGCTTCCAAATTGCCTCAATTTTCGTTTCTTATACCAACACCCTTCTTATCCAAACAATCGTTTCTTATACAAACACCCTTCTTACCCATACAATCTTCAAAGGATCCCTACTACTACCAACAATCGCATTAAAATTACAATGCAAACTAACACATCATGTCTTGCCACTCTTTTCACTACATCCTGCAGCTTCTCATAAAAGTCATCTTTCATTTCATCAGCAGCCTCATTTGTCGGAGCGTACCCTACCACCATACTGATATTACCATGGTCAGATTTTAATCGAGCATAAAGCAAGCACTCATTAATTGGCTCAAACTGACATAAGGCCTTGCAAGCATCTCTGCTCAACAGTAAGCCTACTCCTTGGTAATGGTTTCCATCACTCCTACCAGAAACCAACAAAGTAATACCATCTTCCAAATTCATTTGATCAAAACCAAGCAACCTCGTTTCTCTAAGAGCACAAATATCTATATTTTACTCCTCGAACACTGAAAAAGTTCTTCCATTTTACCAGCCTGATTAAGAGTTCGAACATTCCAATTTCCTCTTCTTAAGGTTCTTTTTGGATGGATAAACTTATTCCTACACCATGGGATTCTTAGCACCCCGTGCCCACTTAAGGGTTGCACGGAACTAAGGACCATTGCTTCATAACCAGAGCTCATCAAGATATCTTAGGCAGAAAAATATTGTACCCTGGAGCCAATGCCAGTGGCTCGCAGGAACCAGACAGTGGAGAGAGGAAATTAACTAAAAGAAAATAAAATGCAGAGGGTTAAGACAGACAAAGTACTGTACAAGGGAAAGAGAGACAGCAAAAAGAATGTAGATAAAAGTGTCCCTTTCAGTCGCTTCTTACGACAAGCTGGGTATACTGGGGAAGTATTCTATCCCCCCTTCCCCAGGGGGGGGGGATGTATTTATTATTATTATTATTATTATTATTAGGATGTAGAAATAGAAGGAGGGAGGGACGGGAAGGAGTATTTGTAAGGAGACTGGAAAGGTTACAAGAGGATGAGAGAAAGGCAGAGTGTAAGAGAGAAGTGGAGGAACGATTGGGCAAATATGAATTGGAGCAGATGGGGGACGTGGAAGGTGTGTGCAGGACATTTGCAGAAAAAATATGTGCAGCATGTGATGTGGTGTGTGGAATGAAGAGAAGACGGAGGGGTGTGCAAGGAACAACGTGGTGGAATTGTCAATACTCCATATTATAATTACAAATCATAATAGATAAATAGATAAATAGATAGATAGAGAGACAGATAGAAACATCTAGTCAGATGATGAGAAGGTATTGTGTCTGCAAGAATCGAGCAATGCTAAACATTCTTACACACTCTTAACTCAAGGAATGCTTTATAGGCACACGACAGTGCCTCGTGACCATACACACACATACACACATACTCACACACAGGTTTCTAGAACTTTCCAACCACAGTGTAACACACGTGACACGACCCCTGCTACACCAGAATTTAGGAAGCAGAGCTCAGAAGGAGACAGGCCATAGAACCAGCAGGTAGTAGGGAGAACGAGACTAGCAACATGGGCGAGAGGGAAGAGAGAGAGAGAGAGAGAGAGAGAGAGAGAGAGAGAGACAGGGAGGTAGCTCGCGGTTCTCTAATTATACTTCACTCGTGTGTGAGAGACTTTGTTAATATTTCCAAGACAAATAAAAATATTCCCATAGTATTCTTTACCTCTCCTGTCATTGCATGACAAATCGGAACGAAGATTATCTACCTACAAAACTACTCACGTATAACAACTGCTCGTCCACAAGTTCAATATATATATTTCTAATCTACAAAACTTCTCTACAAGTTACTACAAAGTCTTTTATGACAGAATGAAGAGGTAAGACAGGATGTGGCACAAAAGAAGAAAACATGCAATGAATGGATAAGAAATAGGGGGGTGGAAGAAGTTGAGAGGCGGAAGAGAGAGTTATATGTAGAAAGAATGACAGAGGTGAAATGATTAGTAAGAGAGAGTAAGAAGAGAGTGGATGAGGAATTTGGAAGGAACTCGAGTGTAAAGTGGAGGGACTGTAAGAAAATATTCTGGAAAAAGGTGAGAAGAGTTAGACCGAGTGGAAGTGAAGCTAGCAGGGGAGTGAAAGAAAAAAATGGTAGATTAACTAGTGCAGAAGGGAGAAAAAGTGAGCAGATGGAGAGAACACTTTAATGAATTGTTGAACATACAGGATGGAAGTAATGTGAGTATAAGTGGCTGGGAAATTGGTAGGAGGAGGAGGGAGGTGAGAAGACAGGAAGAAATCAGTAGGATAGAAGTTGTGGAAGCAATGAAGAAAGTTAAAATGGGGAAAGCCCCAGGAATTGATGGAGTGTGTGGTGAAATGCTGAAGTATGGGGGAGAGATAGTAGTAGAATGGATGTGGAAAAAGTGCAGACTGGCCTGGGAGGAAGGTAGAGTCCCGGAGGATTGGAAATCAGGTATAATTATTCCCTTCTACAAAGGAAAAGGGGAAAAAGAAGTGTGTGGTAATCATAAGGGCATCTGTCTTCTTAGTATAATAGGAAAAGTGTATGGTAGGATACTTATTGACAGAGTTAGAGAAAGAACAGAGGAATTAGTTGGAGAAGAACAGGGTGGCTTTAGGAAGGGAAGAGGTTATGTAGATCAGATATTCATTCTTAAATCTTTAGTGAAAAGTTTCTAGAGAAGGGAAAGAAGTTGTATGCAGCTTTCATGGATTTGGAGAAAACATATGACAGAGTGGATAGACAAGGATTGTGGAAAGTATTAAGAATATATGGAGTAGATGGGAAATTGTTGAATGCTGTGACGAGTATGTATGATGGTGCTAAGGCTGCAGTGTGTGTGGATGGTGAACTGAGTGAATTTTTCTCTTTGATGATTGGGCTAAAACAGGGATCTGTCATGTCTCCATGGTTGTTCAATCTGTACATGGGTGGGGTAATAAAAGAGGTACAAGGTAGGGTGGTGGATGTTGGAGTGGCCCTGGTAAGAGAGGGTAGTGTTTGGAAACTCCCTGTACTGTTGCTTGCAGATGATACTGTGCTGTTGAGTGAAGACGAAGGAGAGCTGCAAGGCTTGGTGGATGAAATTGGGAGATTGTGTAAGAAACGGAATCTAAAGATGAATGTAGGGAAGAGTAAAGTGATGGTCTTTGAGAGAGGTGAAGTCAGTGAATGTACAGCGAGGTTGAATGGTAAGGAATTGGAATATGTGAGTACGTTTAAGTATTTGGGTAGTGTGATGAATAAAAATGGAGGTTTGGAGGGTGAAGTGCTTGAAATGGTACAGCAGGGAAGAAAGGTTGCTGGTTCCTTGAAAGCAGTGATAAGAAGCAGGGAAGTGAGCATGGAAGTGAAAAAGTTACTATATTACAGTATTGTGACACCAACCCTAACGTATGGAGGTGAAGCTTGAACGTTGTTGGAAGGACACAAGTCAAGAGTGAGAGCAGTGGAAATGAGTTATTTAAGAGGAGCCTGTGGAGTCACATGGAGAGACAGGCTGACAAATGAGAATATAAAGGAGCATTGTGGTGTGGATGAGGATGTGATAGGAAGCATTAGGAGGAATACACTCAGGTGGTTTAGCCATGTGGAGAGGATGGAGGGTGAAAGACTTACGAAGAGAGTGTATGTGAGTGAGGTGGAGGGGGGAAGAGGGAGGGGGAGGCAGAGGATGAAATGGAGGGATGGGCTGGAGAGGTATATGAGAGAGGGGATTGTGTGAGTTGGCAGCGGGACAATGAAATGGAAGAGGACAGGGCGACGTGGAGGCGATTTGTTTGTGGCCACCCCGAACGGGATTGAGGCGTTTGGCAAGACAGATAGATAAATAGATTATTATTACTATTATTATTATTATTATTATTATTTTTACATTGTTATTGTTGTTGTTGTTATTCTCACTGTTGTTTTTTCTGAATCTTTATATTGTGTTTTTCTTGTTTTGTAATAATAGTTATTTTTATTTTGATAATTGATCTTTAAAATATGAAAGGCAAATGAAAAGTTACATTTTAAAAAATACTTTATTTACAACTATATTATAGGTGTTACTCAGATTAGATATTCACCGTTTCCTACGTCTTCAATGATGCAAGCTTCATCACGACGTTTTAATGATTTGTCGTACACGCTCAAGCACTCCTGGGTTGTTGCAAATTGTCACCTGCCTCTTGAATGTGATTCCACAATTCCTCATGAGTCTGGACCTCAGTAGCGTACACTCTGCTCTTCATGTGTCCCGTAAGTATTAGTCAAGTGGATTTAAATCAGGTGACCGCAGTGGCCATGAAACAGGGCTCCATCCCCAAGCCACCTGTTAGGATATGCATCATCCATGTGATCTATCGTCACACGGGCAAAATGTGCTGGAGCACCGTCGTGCATACACCACATTTGTTGCATGGTCCTGATGGGGACGACTAGTGGCAGTGGCACATCTTCTTGAAGGGATCTTGTGTACGAAAGTCTCCTTTGTAAGGTGCTGAGGTAGAACATGTGGCCCATTGAGATGATCAACAATTATGTCCAAATGTTAATTGAAAATTTTACTTGGTGTGCCCTGACAGTTGTTGCATGAGGATTTTCGTTTGCCCAAGTATGTGTATTGTGAAGGTTCACAATTCCGTCTCTGGTGAAGCTTGTTTTGTTTGTTAAGAGTATTTTCCATATGAAAGATGTGAAAATGATAACTAGATCTGATCCACCCTGTTTGGGATACATGGCGTCTGGCAATGAATGAATGAATGAATGTGAGAGATGTAAGGCTGAGAGGAAGACCACTAATAGGATGGATGGACAGTGTGAAGAGAGCCCTGGATGCGAGAGGGATGTCTGTTGAGCAAGGAAGAGTGGCTGTGTGTAACAGAAATATCTCTCTATCTATATATTGCCAGACGCCTCAATCCCGTTTGGGGTGGCCACAAACAAATCGCCTCCAAGTCGCCCTGTCCCACGCCATTTCACTGCCCTGCTCCCAACTCACACCCATCTCTCTCATATACCTCTCCACCCCATCCCTCCAACTTATCCTCGGCCTCCCCCTCCCTCTTCCCCCCTCCACCTCACTCACATACACTCTCTTCGTCAGTCTTTCACCCTCCATCCTCTCCACATGGCCAAACCACCTCAGTGTGTTCCTCATAACGCTTCCCATCACATCCACATCAACACCACAACGCTCCTTTATATCATCATTCGTCAGCCTGTCTCTCCATGTGACTTCACAGGCTCCTCTTAAATAACTCATTTCCACTGCTTTCACTCTTGACTTGTGTCCTTCCAACAACGTCCAAGCTTCACTTCCGTACGTTAGAGTTGGTATCACAATACTGTCATGTAGTAACTTTTTCACTTCCATGCTCACTTCCCTGTTTCTTATCACTGCTTTCAATGAACCAGCAACCTTTCTTCTCTGCTTTACCCTTTCAAGCACTTCACCCTCCAAACCTCCATCCTTACTCATCACACTACCCAAGTACTTAAACGTACTCATATTTTCCAATTCCTCACCATCCAACCTCGCTGTAAATTCACTGACTTCACCTCTCTCAAAGACCATCACTTTACTCTTCCCTACATTCACCTTTAGGTTCCGTTTCTTACACAAAGAAATAAATGGAGAGAAATTGTGAATGAATAATGATGATGCAGCCCTGAGGGGATATTCTACCGCATTTGGTCTGATCAGTTAGTCAGGTCAGGTGGGGGTAAGGGGATGGGACTATTATGATGTGGCAGGGGTAAACCAGCTCTGCTATTGGGCCCTGCTGAGGATGTCACTGATTGCACTGTGCAGTTGACCCTTGTGCTGTGTGGTGCGGTGAAGATCAGTCCCTTCTCTCTTTTAGGACTAAGATGCGAATGAATGTGTTTGAATGGATGAGTAAATGGGGAGTGTGTCGTTCTGGCTCGGCTACCTCCCTTTCCTTGGTGGAAGCAGCCTAGGTGTATAGATAGATTTTCCATGTAAATGAAGGACACTCTACCTGCTGATGAAGCAACCACCGACAAAACACTAATCTGTCCTGATTATCACCTTCATGCAAAGCATGAATCTTTTGATGTTGATAAGGATGAAGATTATTTCAATTAAGAATTTTCCAAACGGAGGATTCTGGCAGGTGATATTGGGAAGCAATTCGCCTTGTATTTGAGCCTGGATATTCCTCGATGGCATATAGAATCTATTCCTCTGTATTGCCTCTGTGATCATGTGGCCGTCCTCTGTCTGATCACCGTGGTACAAATGAACTTTTCTCTTAACCGACGGTACACTGCGAGAAATGCTGGTCGTGATGGGAGTCCACGGCTGGGATATTTTTCATTGTACAGTCGCATCACTGTAGCAGCATTTCCCATAGCTTCTCCCAGAGCGAGGTGCAGATCTGAGTACTCCTCGTATCCATATTCTTCCATGGTCTGTCATCGTGTGAACCATAAAATATTTGTTCTTCCAGTTCAATGAAGCTTCCTGAAGAGTCATCCGATATTTCGAACTACCTCATGTAGTAATTATGCTCGTCGCACATAAATGAGCAAAACGGAATGAAAAACAGATATGCCTTTAGAAATAGCACATCAACTTACTGATCCTTTTCCTTAATATCGTTCGGTTCAGTTGCATGTGATCCGTTGAAGACATATGGGGTAGAGTACACATATATATATATATATATATATATATATATATATATATATATATATATATATATATATATATATATATATATATATATGGGAATGATCCCACTGCTACCTGGCACGTCCCTACGTGACATACAGGGGAAGGCCTCATATATATATTAGGTCCCTTCTACGATGGTGCAGACTATCTCTCTCTCTCTCTCTCTCTCTCTGTCTCTCTCTCTCTCTCTCTCTCTCTCTCTCTCTCTCTCTCTCTGTATATATTATATATATATATATATATATATATATATATGATGCTACCCAAAAGTTCCATTAATTTGAATATTTTAGGAAAACAAGTTACTTTACCTCCTAGTTCTCACTCTTGCCTTCGAAGTCCCCTTGGGCATGTATACAGTGGTCCCAACGTTCTTTCAATTAGTCCATGCATCCCTGGAGGGCTTCAGGCATGATGGTCTTGAGCACCTCCTGCGATTCATTCTGGATCTCCTCAATCGAGTCAAATCGACGTCCTTTTAGTTTTAATTTCAGCTTGTGAAACAGGAAAATGTCGCAGGGAGGAAGGTCAGGTGAATAGGATGGGTGATGAATGACTACTGTCTTAGTGGGAGCCAGGAACTGCCGGACAGCAATTGATGTGTGAGTGGGGGCATTGTCATGATGTAGGACCCAGTCCTTCTTGTTCCACTCTCCTGGTGGCTAGTGGTGGATGTTCTCGTTCAGACGCTGCAAAACTTCACAGTAAAACTTTCAGCTGGCAGACTGACCAGGTGGGACAAATTCATTGTGAAAAATCCTTTGGATATCAAAGAAAACGATCAACATTGACTTGACATTGCTGCGAACTTGGTGCACTTATTTTGGCGTCGGTGCATTGAGAGGCTTCTATTACGATGATTGCTGCTTTGTCTCCGGGTCATAACCATAAACCCATGATTCATCATCAGTTATGACCTTGGAGATGAGGGTGGCATCATTTCTGACTGATTCTTGAACTCCCTGCAAACTGCAATGCGATGTGCCTTCTGCTCATCACTAAGCAATCTTGGCACAAATTTTGCAGCGATGTGTCTCATGCCCAACATGTCTGACAAAATGCCTTGCACGCTCCCGTACGACAGTCCAACGATATCACAAACATCATGGACAGTTCATCTACAATATGCAAAGATATTCTGACGAATATTTCCGTTGTTTTCTGGTGTTGTTGCCGTTTACAGTCGTCAAGAAAGATCATCGTCTTCGACAGACGCAAGCCCAGTAAGACTACCAGGTCTCTTCACCCAGTGGTACTATGTAGATGTGGTGACGTCACGGTGTAGAGGACTGTCCCCTCCCATTATTCTCTCCACTCCCCCCACTCACCCCCAGTCTCTGTTGGGGGTGAGTGGGGGGAGCTGCTCTTGTGACAGCTATGGGAGAGAGGTAGAGGCAGACATGTTTTTTTTTTTTTTTCTGTTCAGTACCGTGTCGGCTCTTATTAGTTTCTTCTTGTTATCATCAGATGAATTTACCCAGAGTAGAAAGAAACTGAGTGAAATGGGTAATGGAGTTAGCTTAAGTATATTGAGAATGATGTAATGGTGATGAAGAGTTAATGTAGCTCTTTATAATGCTCCCATCATACTTTCATCTCCCTTGAGTTCCTTGAGCAGTCATGTATTCCATGTTTTAAAATAATTAACTGGGGCATGAAACCTGAAGTTAGGGTATATAATTTGCCTCATTAAAGAGACCTGAGAGAAAGGGGGAGAGATGGGGAGGAAAATGGAGGTAGAGGAAGGAAAAGTGGGAGGGATGGTTGCCAAACACTTCCAGAATACTGAACACTCCAAATTAATTTAATTCTACTGTATGCAAATACCTGTTACAATGCACATCAGGTCGAAGAGTAAAAGTGATTGCTAATCTTATTTAAAATGCCTTGACATGGGCGGGAGATGAAACTATTATTAATGTGGGAAAATATGAACATTAGGGCACGGGCTCATATGAGGCGGGTTTTAAAGGAGGCCAGGCATTCATCCTGGAAGGGTTATGTTTCCTCCATCAATTCGATGACTACCATCACACAGGTGTGGAACCGGGTAAGGAAAATTTCAGGAAAATTTACTGTTTCCTCCCCTCCTGTTTTATCTCCGGCAGGAGAACTGTAGCTGATCCACTTGTTGTTGCAGAGATGCTTACTGATCATTTTCCCAGTGTGTCAAAGAAGGTTGCAGATACGCCTTCGGCTTGCCACTGTCGGCGCCTAGAGTCTCGTGATCTCAGTTTTGCCTCAGCTAGGGGAGAGGCTTCCAATGTTCCATTTTCAATTTCTGAACTTCAGGCAGCTTTGTTGCATTGCCATGATTCCTCTCCTGGTTATGATGATATTCCTTATGCCTTTTTACGCCACCTGTCTGATGAGTCCCTGTTGTTTTTGCTTTGACTATTTAATAAGATCTGGTGTTCTGGGGAGTTTCCGGCTTGTTGGGGTGTTGCTGTAGTTATCCCAATCCCCAAACTAGGTAAGGACCACCTACAGGCAACGAATTATAGGCCTATTTCTTTGACGTCTTGTATATGTAAAATTTTGGAGAAGATGGTGAATGTTAGGCTTGTGTGGTTTTTAGAGAGAGGTGACTTTTTATCCCCTGCCCAGTATGGTTTTCGAAAAATGTGATCTGCCTCCGATGCACTACTGTTCTTGGAATCTTATGTCTGTGAGGCTTTCTCCACTAACCAACACCAGGTCACGGTCTTCTTCGATCTGAAGAAGGCATATGACACTGCCTGGCGTCGTGGTATTTTACTCTTTCTTCATGTGTTTGGTCTTCGTGGACGCTTGCCTATTTTTATTCAAAAGTTTTTATCTAACAGAATTTTAAGGGTGCGTGTGGGAGGAGTGCTTTCTACTGCCCGAGCACTACAAGATGGAGTACCACAGGAGAGTATCCTTATTGTTACTCTATTTGCTGTAGCGATGAACAGTGTCATTAGTGTATATCCTGACGGTGTACAAGGATCACTATATGTAGATGACCTTTTGATTTCCCTCACCGCGTCTAGAATGTCTCTGATAGAGAGGAAGTTGCAGCTGGCTCTCAATCGAATTTCTGACTTGGCAGAAACTCGCAGTTTCCATTTTTCTTCAACAAAGATAGTGGCTATGTATAATGTCGTCTTCGAGGGGTTCACCCAGACCCTGACTTGTATCTCTATGGTAGGAGAATATCCTGTGTGGACGAGACGTGGTTTCTGGATCTTCTGTTTGATAGACAACTAACCTGGGTCCCTCATATTCGTTCTGTTAAGGCGGCTTGTCTTAAAGCTCTGAGTCTTTTGAGGGTTTCAGCTCATACCTCTTGGGGTGCTGACCGTCAGACCCTCCTCCTCTTGCATAGGTCTCTTATTCTTCCTAAACTTGAATATGGCTGTGAGGTCTACTCCTCTGCAACAGATACTCGTCTCCGGTTGTTAAATTCTGTGCATCATGATGGTGTATGTCTGGCAACCAGGGCATTCAGATAATCCCCGATTCCAAGCTTATTCGTGGATGCTGGTGTACTCCCCTTGGATCTGCAACGCCAGTTGCTAATTATGAGGTGTTGGTATTGTCTTCACCACATTCCAGACTCAGTTTCTTGTGCCATCTTCTCCCAGGATTCCCGATCTTATGTTTTTGACACCCGTCCTAATTTCCCAAAGCCATTTGGTTACAGGGTCCGATCAGTTATGTTAGCCCTCTCTGTTCCAAGACTGGCAATTTGTCCACATCGGATCCCAAGGGTTGGATTTTTGGCTGCTCCCTCATGTGACACTCTATAGGTCTGTTGTTGAAAAAAAGGGCTCACTTCCTTCTAAGGTGTCCCTCTCCCACTTTTTTAAAAACATGCCTCTGTTCATGAGGGTTCTGTCCCCGTCTATACTGATGGGTCTAAGACTGATACTGGAGTAGGATTTGGTGTTGTATTCCCTTCCTTTAGTAGAGATCGTAGCCTTCCTGGCTTTACTTCAGTGTATACGGCAGAACTGACTGCAATTATATATCATGTTAAAATTATTTTTGCTCTCCCCCAAGCCTTTTTTGTGATTTTTGGTGACTCGTGTAGTGCTTTGTCTGGACTGGAGTCCTTTAACCCGATGCGTCCCGTCGACGTATGGGTACATTGCAACGTTTTCCATTTGCTAGTCCCGTCGACGTACTGGTACATCGCACAATTGCAAGGTTCATAATTTGCACAATTTTTAATTTTCACGCGTGATTTTTCGTACGTATACACGGGACACCTTCCGCTATTCCTCTACAAGATGCCAAGCAGGGACAATCCCTTACACCGCATAACCTCCCCCCCCCCGCATGCCATTGTCTCGGCAATTCACCTGTTACCAATGACCTGGCCAATAAAGATATTCAGGGCCAGAGTGATTCCCCAATTGATGACAATGTGGAGGACAAAGTTTGCATAGCATTAGAGGAAGAAACAGTGAGAAATGATGATTAGGTAATGTGGCAAAAGAAGGTCAGGTATGGTGATGAGTTAGTGAGTGAAACAATGCTTATAATGTCTATATTACTCTTTGAAAACCAATATACTTTCATACTTCATATAAATTCGTACCAAGTTAATAAATAAATAAATACCGTTTATGAGTGTTGTGAAATAGTTACCCTCCCATAGAACTCGTTTTCTTTGGTGCTAGCCTGTTAGAAAACCCAGTCAGGTAAGGAGGTACTACTACCTGGATTGAGTATTTTAAACCTCAGGTGAGTGATTTCTCCATGAAATTTCGATGTATCTCACCAAAAGCAGAGGTTTTAGCCAAAAAACAAAATTTCTAAAATACCTTGGGATTAGGGGGTGTCGGAGGTGCAAAATAGCTCGCGACTTGACAGGTCAATACATCCCATCCATTGGTTTTATCAGTTTTAGAGTGGCTTTTTCTTCTTGGCCGTTATGGCTGCCATGTACAATTCTGTTGGGTACCCGCACATGTTGGTGTGGTGGGCAATGAGAGGGCAGATATTTTAGCTAAAGCTGCGTCTTATCAACAGCCCCCAACCGACTACCCACTTCTGCTTCTGATGTAACACCTTACCTGCGGTACGCAATTCGTACGTGTTGGCAGAGACAGTGGGATGTTGTTTGTCACAATAAACTAAAAGAAATCTTTCAGAGAGTGGTTGTGCCAAGGGTTCTTCCCTCTATGTCTCAGCGATTGGAGGTGGCTCTTGCTAGGCTTCACATAGGGCGTTCACGGCTTACACATGGGTTCCTGATGAATGGTGAATCTCAACCGCACTGTGATGACTGCCTTGTTCCCCTTACTGTCTGTCACTTGCTGGTCGAGTGTCCGAGTCTGGGGGACCTACTTCAGAATTTCCTCCATAGTCATAAAGGGGCAGATGGTGCCTACTGTTTGTCTTTGATGCTTGGTGAAGCCTCTAGGGATTATAGTGATGTTTTTAGTTTTCATCAGGAGGTGGGCCTCCTTCCACTTTTATAAGTAACTGATATTTTGCAAACTATTTTTTTATTATTTTCAGTTTTTTATTCCTACTAACAGATATTAACTTTAATTTGAATATGCACTTTTTCTTTTGCTGTGTGTTTTACCTTGTTGTCTGGCAACATATGACCCTCGCAGTTGCGCCACCAGATTTTAATTATTTGAAATCAATCAATCAATCTCATCTTAACCCCTCTGTGGCTGCTGGCGTCGAATGACGGGTAGCCAACAAATGGCCGCAGGGCTGCAGGGGTCATTTGAGCAGGGCCTTTAAAAAACGGGGAAAATTTTTGGGAAATAAACGAACGTCCTGAACGTCTTCAGACTGACATACACAAAAGACCCATACACCTCATCAACCAGTTCACAGCCTGCTGCTGAAATGAGTGGATTTTCAATTTTTTCGCTCCTGGCCATGCCTAAACAAGCACAACTATACCCATCATCTCAACCCAGGCTGAAAATATCATTTTTGTTCTCTCCTGCAAAACAAACACAACCACCTGTTTAGGATTATGCATAACACAGGTACAGACAGAAAGGACATGATAATAAGTGAAAAATACTTTTTTTGTCTTGATATCTTTACCTATTTGTTCAGGTTTGTTGCACTGTTTTGAATCATTTTACATATTTTTTGCCTTTACAAGCATAGCAGGAAAGTTTTCTGTGTTCAAGTGATGCTTTCCCGGGTGGGAAGAACTTCCTTCCCTCGCTGCTAATCAGTTCGTGCGAGATACGAATGGCAGGTCGTCTCACAATTCTGATCGTGTAAAGTGTTGGGAAACATCCAGCTGTACCCTTTTTCCTTACCCAGGCAGAAAATATCATATTTTCCCACACTCACGAACAGCAACATATATTGCAAAAAAATAATAAGGTAAATGATAAAGGTGAACGTGTTCTTACGGAAAAAATACGTTTTCCCCATGTATAAACGTATTTATTTCTGCTTTGTCTCTCTGTTCGTAATGATTAGACTTATTCGTAGTTTTGAACTGCATTACGATTCTATTTTTAGCCATGCTTGTGGTGTGGGAGTGGCAAAGTGCAACTCAACTCCCCTACTCCTAATCGGACCTGACCCTCCAATTTTATCCCCCGTGGGAGAGCCTAGCCTCGGCGGACGGACAATTTTCTCATTTAGGACTGAAAATTCAACACTTTCACTCCCTTTTCCAAGCATGGGCACAGCGATAACGTAAGAAATAATGCGACAGAACCCTAAACACAATTTACATTAAAAAGGTGAAAAAATATTCATAAATTTTTTTTTCAGCCAATCCTAATATATTATGTAGCTAAATCATTCGATATCATCATATCTAATTTATGAACAACATTTCAGCATCATTCACATTGTTTTGGGGGGTAAAAAAATGATAATATCATGTGCAATTTCGCACATGATGTTATCATGCAACCATATCCACTCATATGCTGATGGTTCCACTCTTGACCTTTCCATTCGGTTCCCGCAACGTCCATCTCAGCAGCTACTTTAACAAACAAGGGATGAGGCTATGGCGAATATCGGTTGGCGAATATCGGTTGCCGATATTTCTGGAACGTACGTGCTCCATTGCAAGCCACAGAATCGGGCTACGAAGCTGAGATTTGCACTGTTAGGTTCATCTGAACTTTCTCTTCAATATGACAAGAAATAATCATTTTTCGAATCTTCAGAAAATGGCCCTGGCGTTGGCCTCAGTTGCACATAAAATTCTAGACCCACGGCCATGGCGGGGTTAAATCACTCTCATCTTAAATGTCAGGACCAACTTACCTAGCACCAGGCTCCTGTGCTCCTCATGGAGCAAAGTGGGACTTTATGATGGATGGATGGATGCACGGACATCTTTCTCGCACCCCCCCCCCCATTGTCAACTTTCTAACTACCCCACTGCATATGGTAACAGTGCAGGAGTGGAAGATGGCACTGGCGAGCCAGCAACTCACCCAGACACCATCTGCCGGGCTAGGCCACGTAGATATTAGCAAACAGATTTGCGTTTGCGGAAGTGCTTCTGGAAGCACAAAACAACAAATTTGCATAGAATTTGTTGTAAAAGAAAATCCACAAATCAAATCACACTACAGCAATTGCGGAATTTGCAGTCTGCAGAAGTGAGTGCAGAAGTGACCAGCTGTGATATATATATCATCTCAGCCATTTGAGTGTCCACTGCAGGACCGGCCTATCCTGACCGAAGTGGGAATGACATAGCCAATGTATCTCTACCTAGTGGCTTGGGCTGTCTGGTCGAGATTGTATATAGGGTGAGAAGTGCTTGTAAGTGTAGTTGTAGTGGCTTTGGATGTGTATGTAGTCTGTGAACCAAGTGTAATCAGCCTGCTCAAGCTGACTGGGTGCAAGCATACCTTATAGTAGGCAACACTGGATATACCACAGCACCCCTTATGTCCGCAAAGCAGTATGTGGCCAGAAGAACGCTCCCAAAGTTTATTACCCTGGCGGGGCATGAACCCTCGTTCTTGAGTGTATGAAACTGCACACTTTAACCCGCGGCGTCCTGTCGATGTACTTCCACGTCCTCACATTATGTCACAGCTAATCCCGTTGACTTACTTCAACGTCCTGCAATTGCAAGGTTCATAATTTCCACAATTTTCAAAATTCGCGCGAGATTTTCGATTCGCCCACGTACCCAAGCCTCCCTTACCTGCCGCCAGGCGGGCAGCGTCCTAGACCCAGCGTGACCCGCGCTCGTCCTTGTCTCGGTCCCTCACCTGCTAGCAGTGACCCAGGTCAGACATGGCGCGGAAAGGTCTCTCAGATGAGGAAATAGCATCCGCCCTGGAAGCCTTCACTGGAGATAGTGATTCTCCACTCGACGATGATGTGATAGATCGCGATTACGTCCAGCCAGAGGAAGAAATAAGTAGCAGTGATGAGGAGGTCCATTCGCCCCGAAAAACGCGGTATGTGACATACCGTAAGGCAAGGGAAGGCCAGCCTGCTCCCCAACCACGTGCACAGCCATCTCTCCATCCCGAATCTGATGAGGACGATGAGGATGACGGCGGCCTAGGACGTGATATTGCCGCGTGGTTGGGAAAAGAGAAAATATCACCACGAGGATCAGAAGGTGGGGCGAGACGACATATAAGGTATGGTGAAAGTACTTTGTCTGGGGAAGTGGCAAGTGGTGTGGTGGGATTCCTGGGGGAAAGGGAAAGTGTTGTGGCGGCAGCGCGGGGTGAAAGTGAGAGTGGTGTGGGGGTAGTGCAGGGTGAAGGGGCAAGTTTTGTGAGGGAGGCAGCACGAGCACGTGGTGCACGTAGGCCTAGGGGAGAGGAGGTGGAGTCACTCCCCAGCAATTCTTTCGCCCCTGAATATTCCCAAACTTCCTCCCCACAGCCCCAGGATGTGGGGAAAGGAAAGAAAGGGAAGGGAAAGGGTAAAGGAAAAGGGAGAGGGAAGAGAAGTGCGAGTGATGGGAGGCGCCGCTCTCCACCTCCCCAACCTCCCCCACCATCCTCACCTCCCCACCCTGACGAAGGGGACGATAGGGACGTGGCTGGAGACTGTGGTGTCACGTGGAACTGGGAAGATGGGAGTAATTTTACTCCCATCATTCACCCTTTCACTGAGGAGTGGCGGTCTGGTTGCACGGCTCCAGGTGTAAATGCAGGTTCGTCTAGGGTGGATTTTTTCAACTTGTTCTTTGGTGAGGCGTTTGTGGGGCGCATAGTTGAACAAACTAATATTTTTTCACAATCACAGCGCTGTGAAAGTGAACGTTTGGGAACCACGAGCAGGCATTCCCAGCAGTATGACTATCCAGTGACAATTTCAGAGATGTTCCTATTTTTGGCCCTGGTTATCTTGATGGGTGTGGTAAGGAAAAACCAAATTCCTGCCTACTGGACAACTGACCCAATCATCCTCACACCTTTCTTTGGAAAGGTGATGAGTCGTAACCGATTTCAGTATATTCTCAGCCGCCTCCACTTTTTTGATGCAGAAGATCCAGCCAATGCAAATAACACCGATAAAATGAGGAGAATTAGGCTGGTATTTGATCATTTACGGCAAATGTTCCGCTCCTCATTTTATCCCTACAGAGACCTCGTCATAGACGAGAGTCTTGTGTTGTGGAGAGGCAATATTTCCTTTAGGCAGTACATACCCAGCAAGAGACACCGTTTCGGGTTCAAGATCTTTGTTATGTGTGACTGTAAGACTGGTTATGTGCAAGACATAGTCTTGTACACGGGTGCACAGACAGATATAACAGAAGATCTGAGTATAGGACTCTCTGGGGCCGTGGTGAAGACAATGATAGAAGAGTACCTTCATCGTGGTCATGTGTTGTACCTGGACAACTGGTACACTAGCCCTCTTCTCGCTAGGCTCCTCCACCAACACGACACCGGAGTCTGTGGTACAGTCAAGAGAAACCATCGCCATATGGTCAAGATAGGGAGGAAACTTGACAAGAACGAGGTGGTTTTCTTCCAGGCCAATAACATCCTTGCAACCCTGTGGAACCACAACAGGGAAGTTTGCCTCGTATCAGCTGTTCACAGCCCCCTGATGCACCGCACAGACTCCGTGGATCACCGTAGCGAGAGGAGGCGCAACGTATGGAAACCCGAGTCTGTACTTGCCTATAATCTGAACATGAGGCAAGTTGATCAGTCAGACTCAATGATTTCAAGTGTTGACTGTGCAAGGACAATGATGAAGTGGTACAAGAAACTCTTTTTCCACTTGCTCGACATCACGGTCCTGAACGCCCACTACCTGCACGCAATGACCACCGGAGTATCCGAGACCTTTGAGGGGTTTGTGAGGGAGCTGGCACGTGAAATAATCGCCAAGCATGCCCAGGACAGACCCACACACCGCATCCGCACCCCCCTGGCTGCTCAGACTCCCCTACGTCTTGCAGGACGCCACTATCCCAGCGCAATCCCTTCCGACCCAAACCGTCGTAAACCCCAGCGTCGCTGCCATGTATGTAAGCACTCGACAGTCAGACCATCCACTCAGAGAAAGACACAAGATACGAGTGTGTCGAGTGCAATGTTGCGTTGTGCCTTCAGCCTTGTTTCAAGGAGTATCATAATTTCCTACACTAATGAAACCGTGTGGGAAGGCGAAATGATGCTCATTATAATGGTAAGGCCAGTCAGTAGGTGCTAAGTCAAATATAAAGTTGAAACGGGTGTTATTTTTTCAGAAAAGTAATGTATAAGTTGAGAATTAGTGTAAGTTGAAAGAACTGATATCAAAACTACACCCACTGTGTAAATCTGGTCAGTAAATATGTGACAGCAAGGAAATAAAGTGGAAACGGGTGTAATGTTAGCATGAATAAATAGTGTAAGTTGTAATAATTGATGTCACGAGTACACCCACATTCTGGTCAGTAAGTATGTGATAGGAATTATATACAGTGGAATTTGTTGTAATGTTAGTAGTAAGGTATTTTATAAGTTGAATACTAGTGTAAGATGAAACAAATGATATCGCGATAACACTCCCTGTGTAAGTACGCGCAAATATGACGCTCAGTTCCATCGTAAGTTCTGAAATTATGTGATATCAATTATATCAAGTGTAAACATGTGCAATGTTAGTGGAGAATTATTATATAAGTACAAAAATAGGTTGTAAGTTGAAATAGTTGTCATAGCGACTTCACCGTGTGTGTTATTATGCGCTATTATTACGCTATATATTTACGTAAGGCCTGAAATAATCTCGAAACAGTTCTATAAAGTTGAAAAGTGTATAATAATATTAGAAAAGTATTATGGAAGTATAAAAAACACAATACGAGTTGAAACAACAGTCACAGCGAGTTCACTCACTACGTAAATAAGCGCTAACATTACGCTAAATGTTATCAAAAGGCCTGTTAATACGTAAAAACAGTTCAATAAAATATAAAATGGTATAATGTTAGTGTAGAAGTATTATGTAAGTAAAAAAAATTATATGTATCATGATTTTAGAATGTTAGCGATTCATCGTGACCAAGTTGCCCGATTTTGCTCGTTTCGCACGATGGTACAATGCTTATTTCTGCTCTATTTTTGTATAAAATCCAATATACTCTTTTATCACATGTTTTTATGTTTGTAATAAATACATATCTACTTACTTTCATTGGTTTCCCAGACTTATAATACCATAGAAAACGTTAGAGGCTCAGACCGCCTACAGAGAACACGGGGCCAGGTGGGACCAAGGCATACCTGGTTAGGGTAATTAGGGACCCCGGGGACCAATTTCTTTGCCACTGACCATTGTTTCTGACCAAAAGCGAAAGTTTAAGCAAAAAAAAAAAGGGTCGAAAAATGGTCGGGATTGGGGGGTACCAGTGGTCGAAAAGTGGTCGGGACGGGGCGGGTTAACACTGTATCACAGAGTCTCCATATACAGTATATATATATATATATATATATATATATATATATATATATATATATATAGCCTTAGGCAGTTCCAGAAATTATAACTGTACATCGTAACATGTACTATTGTTAAGAGACTTTGTATTTAATGTTGTCTATTTACTGTATCCAGGTGTAATGCTTGTGAAGTATGCCTCTCAGTACTGCATGACAATCAGCAGATATGGAGAGAGCTGTTATTATATTTTTGACTATTGAGGGTGAAACACATCAAAGAATCCAAAATGGCATGTGTGCTGTCATTGGAGACTTCTCCCCATAACTATCAAAGGATGGGTTTTAAAGCAGTGCAGACAGACTCTGTAAAACAGTTCACATCCATGCAGACCTGGGACTGCAACTTACAAAGAATGTATGGGCTACTGATGTAGAGGTTGAGGGATGCAAGCAGATAGCTCGGGGGAGCAGTGAACATTGACGTACTGTAGTGATATAAAACAGGTATAGATCAACAGTGCGGCAAAGAGACAGAAGTTGAATGAAGCCTGTAAGGGGAGGAGAGATAATGAGATGAGAAGCCTTTGACTCTACCCTATTAAGAAGAGCTGTATGTGGGGAGCCTCCCCACACATAAGAGTTGTACTCGGCACAGGGGCGAGTAAAACATGAGCATATAGTCAACCAATATGAAGGGTAAAAAAGGTCAAGAGTCGGCTTATCGAACCTAATCTCTTGGAAGCAGATTTTACAAGAGATGTAATATGATCTATCCAAGAAAAATTCCAGGATAATGAAACCCCAAGTGTGTTTAAGGATGATTCAGGATTAAGCTGGACATTATTTAACATTACTGGGTACTCCTGTGGAAGATTTCGTCGCGTTGATAGGTGTAAGAATTGAGTCTTCATGTATTAAAAACAACAAGAATCCATTTACCCCAGTCAGAGAGTATTGATTGCAGAGGTTTGATTGCAGTTAAGTGTCAGTGCAGTGCATTTTGTATATTTTTGGTACTTGTGAAAATAGCGAAGTGTTGTTGCCAAGCAGTGAAATGTTATTGCAGTCTGTGTATAGTTGTTGGGTCTGGTTAGTACTTGGATGGGTGACCACCTGGGAACACCAGATGCTGTTGGCTCGTTCTCCCTACGTGTCAAGTGGGGTTGGTGGAGGGTTAGTGCCCCTCCCTGTAAAACAATTAACTCTGAGCCCTTGGCCACCCCGTTTGGGATACATGGCGTCTGGCAATGAATGAAGGGATGAAATGAATGTATAGTTGTTGCTTGTGAAAATAGTGAAGTAAAGTTGGAAAGCATTGAGTGTAATTATCTGACAAAAATAAAGACAGTGAACTTAATAAGCCAGTGTTTATTTACAATGCCTGAGCTGATCCCGTGTACTGTACACCGTAATGCTGCCTCTAAGAAGAACAACTCACCGGGCAACGTCCTTCCTATACTGAACTACTGCTGTTGGAGCATGTAGCAATGTGGGAAAGAGAGGTAACAATATAATACGTTTCATTAATATTGTATCCTTATAAAGCCTCCAGCATGTTTGCATGCATCTGCTTTACCATTTCCCGCTAGACCGAATATTAACATTAACGTACACTTTGAGTGCCCCAGGCAAACCTTCGTATATAATGGATAACATCCACTAAATTGAAAAAAAATCCCACGGACCTACCGAACAACTCTGGCTCCGGGAGACACTTTCCTGCAATTAATGTATGCTATCTGTTACATGGGACATATTGCATAGGCCTAGCAGATTGTTTCTCACGTGTGACATGGCTCCAAAAATTGTTTCCACCCGTCTGAGCAAGGTTGGGGAGGAGTGGGTGGGAAGCAGTGGTGTGTCAGGTTATTTCTGGGCTATTTCCGGTGGGCACAGACAGAATTGAGGCTGTGAACACCCTGTACCACATGTGTTCAGCATCAGTCTTGCTGCATCTTCCATTGCGTTAACGTTTATGTCTCCACATCTCGCATCTGAAGTGTAACAAATGTTGCTACATAGTGATTGTTAATAAAATAGACAAAGCAGTGTATAACTGGTATATGCAGGAGCAAGCAGAAGGTATTCCTGTAATTGGCCTGAATATCCAACATGCAGAACAAAGGCTTGCCATTCACTCTGGGAATGAAAATTTCAAGCGTTGTGAAGACTGGCTGTGGAGATTTACGAGGCACTATGACATTCTTAGCAAGGCCTTAACTGAAGAGATGCTCAGGGCCGAAGTCGATGCTGTGGAGCCGTTCGTCCAGCGTCTTCAGAAGTTGATGAAGGACAAGGGAATGCATGAATTTCAAATCTTCAATGCAGTCGAGACGGGGCTCTGTGGTGTGCCCATCCTCAAAGCACCTAGGCTTGGAAGAGAACTGGTAGCACTCCAGGGTATAAAACAATGAAGGCGCATCTCTTCTTTTCTCCATTCTAACTAGTGCCAATGCTGATGGTTCTCAGCTTCTATAAACCAGTCATTGTGGGAAAGAGCAAGCAACCTAGGTCACTCAAGGAGATCATTGCCAAGCTTTCTGTGAAATACCATAGCAACAGATCTGCCTGGTTTATCCAGAATATCATTCATGACTGCTGACACCACTCCTTCGACCGTCCTGTGAGGCAACACCAAAAGAGGTGAGGCATCAATCATGCTGTAACAATGCACCAGCCCAACTTTCCTCCACCAAACTCTGCAGCAAGGATGGATGAATCAAGGCTTTGTTCCTACCAGCCAAAACCACTGCCCTTATTCACACTATGGACCAGGTAGTTATAGAGAGTGCAAAGAGGAACTACAATAACCTCTACCAGCGCTAAGGAGTCGTTGTGACTTCTTTTTTTTAATGTGAGGAGGAAGGAACCAAAGGCCACGAGCTCGCAATAACTGTTCCCTCCTACAGAAAAACAAAATACGAGAGAGAGCCAAATTCAAGATCCAGTTATTTCGAGATCCCTGGACACACTGCGTTTGAAAGACTGGAGATCATAGGAAGCAGGAAATACAGACAGAGGGAGACAGTTCCAGAGTTAACCTGTTGCATAAATGAAGGATTGGGAGTAACGGTTAACTCTTGCATTAGAGAGTTAGACAGAAAAGGGATGAGAGTTTGCTGCTAGACGGGTGCTACGCACCCGTCGAAGAGGTGGAGGAATACATGCAGACAGTTCAGAGGAGCAGTGACCATTAAAGTAGCAATAAAAAAGAGATAAAGATGCAACAGTGCGACAAAGAGACAGAGGTTGAAGGGAGTCAGTAAGAGGAGGAGAGTTAATGAGACGAAAAGCCGTTGACTTCACCCTGTTGAGAAGAGTTGTATGTCGGGGACATCCCCACACATGAGAGTTGTACTCCACACAGGGGCGGATAAACCCCGTGAACAGAGTCAACAATTGTGCAGGGATAAAGAAGGAATGGAGTCGGCTTAGCACACCTAATCTCTTAGAAGCAAATGTTACAAGAGATGTAATATGATCTTTCCAAGACCAGTCTTGAGTAAATGAAACCCCAAGCAAGTTCAAGGATGATGCAGGATTAAGCTGAATATTATTAAACATTAGTGGGTACACGTGTGGAAGATTTTGCCGGGTTGATAGGTGTAAGAACTGAGTCTTTGATTCATTAAAAACAAGATTATTTTTACCCCAGTCAGAGATACGAGCCAAGTCAGACATTACGTGTGGCATAGCCTCATCCCTTGTTTGTTGAAGTAACTGCTGAGATGGACGTTGCGGAAACTGAATGGAAAAGTGAAGGGTGAATCATCAGCGAATGAGTGGAAAGGGTTAGATGTACAGCTTAGAAGGTCACTGATGAATAAAAGGAAGAGAGTTGGTGATAGGACAGAGCCCTGAGGAACACCAATGTTGATAGATCTAGGAGAAGAACGATGGCCGTCTACAACAGCGGCTATAGAACGACCAGAAAGGAAGCTAGAGATGAAGGCACAGATAGAAGGATAGAAACCGTAAGAGGGCAGTTTGGAAATTAAAGATTTATGCCAGACTCGATCGAAACCCTTTGAGATGTCAAGTGCAATAGCAAAGCTTTCGCCAAAGTCCCGAAAGGAAGATGACCAGGAGTCTGAAAGGTAGGTGAGAAGATCGCCAGTGGAGCAATCCTGACGGAACCCATACTGATGATCAGAAAGAAGGTTGTGATAGGAAAGATGCTTTAAAAGTTTTCTGTTAAGAATTGACTTGAAAACCTTTGAGATGTGGGATGTAAAAGCAATTGGACGATGGTTAGAAGGTTTGGAATGGTCACCCTTCTTTGGGACTGGCTGAATGAGAGCAAACTTCCAGCAAGAAGGAAAGGTACAAGTAAACAGACAAAGGCGAAAGAGTTTGCTTAGGCAGGGTGTAAGCACAGAAGCGCAGTTTTTGAGAACAACAGGAGGGACTTCATCCGGCCCATATGCCTTGTTAGTATTGAGGCCTTTGATGGCAGAAAATAAATCAACTGAAGAAATTTTTATGTCAGCCATGAGGAAGTCAGAGGGGGGAAGTGATGGAGGAACAGCACCGGAATCATCTAAGGTGGAATTGGAGGAGAAAGTCTGAGTGAAGAGATCTGCTTTATCAGTAGAATAAATAGCAACAGAGCCATCAGAGTAGAAAAGAGGAGGGAAGGATGATGAGGTAAAGTTGTCAGAAAGGTTTTTGGCAAGATGGCAGAAGGAGCGGGAAGAATTCGAGTTGGAGTGTTGAGAGCATTTAGTACGGATGAAATTATTTTTAGCAGAGCAAAGAACAGACTTAGCACGATCCCGGGCAGAAACGTATAAAAGATGTTATTCAGGGGTGGGTTGTCTCTGATACCTTTTACAGGTCTTCTCCTTGTTGAGGACAGCAATAAAATGAGCGTGTTTGAACCAAGGCTTTTTTGCATTAGTCAAAGGATATGAGAAAAGAATTTATGCTTCCATGCCCGAGAGAATAACCTCTGTAATGCGCAAGGCACACTCAGATCGCTCCCGGCCATGATAGCAATAATCATTCCAGGGAAAATCAAAGAAGTACTGCCTGAGGGCCTCCCAGTCCTCAGCACCAAAGTGCCAGAGACGACGTTTCTTTGGAGGGTCCAAAGGCTGTACCGGAGCGACAGGACAGGTTAAGGAGATAAGTTTGTGATCGGAGAAACCCAACGGAGAGAAAAGATTAACAGCATAAGCAGAAGGATTAGTAAGGACGAGGTCAAGTATGTTGGAGCTCTCTCCAAGGCAGTCAGGGATATGGGTAGGGTGCTGTTCAAGCTGTTCTAGGTCATTGAGGATAGAAAAGGTGTAGGCTTGTTCACCAGGTGGATCAGTGAAAGGAGAGGAGAGCCAAATGTGGTGGTGAACATTGAAATCTCCTAGAATGGAGGTTTCAGAGAAAGGAGAAATGGATAGAATGTGTTCCATCATAGAAGTATGAGAGTCGAAGAATTTTTGATAGTCAGTAGCATTAGGAGATAAGCAAACAGCGCAGATATATTTAGTCAGAGAGTGACAGGAAGCCGAAGCCAGAGAGTAGAGAATTCAGAAGAATCGAGTTCAGGAACACGAGAACAAAATAAGTCATTGCGTATATATACACAACAGCCACCTTTGGCTTTGAAATGAGTATAGAGAAGTAGGAGGATACAGAAAAGGGTTTACTGTCAGTTGCCTCACACAGCTGGGTCTCAGTTAGGAAAAGAAGTGAGGTTTAGAGGAGGAGAGGTGGTGCTCAACAGAGCAAAAGTTGGAGGAAAGGCCACGAATGTTGCAGAAATGAAGAAGAAGTGATTCAGACAGTGGTTCCAGGCAACTCGAGTCGTCACCGAGAGAGGGGCAGAAGGTGGGTGCATTTATGGTCCCCCCCCCCTGGGGACTCCGAGGCTGTGTGTAAAGACGCCATGATTGTTGAATTTTGTAAAAGGAAGTGTAGTGTGTACTGTGCTTGTAGTTTGGTGTTGATAGAGAAATTTGAATTGGAGAGCATGCTGGCCTACTCTCTGTGTTACTGAAACACTAAAAAAGTTCAGCATAGGAGGATGGTCGGGAGCTAGTCCCGAGGGCTGATGAAACGTGACCTCCAGCTCTCCCTGTCATCAGCATTCCATCCACCTTGGGAGTACTGCCCTGCTCGACAGGTGCTACAGTCTACTCCTACTGGTAATGGATGACCAGGAAGGCTATGAAGACACCAACAAGAAGACCCAACATAACTTCAAAATTTACATTGTTAAGGTCGCCATTTTCAACTGGTAAGAAACGTGGAGGAAAGCCTCTCTTGCCACACAGAAGAATGGGTTGTGGGACCTTCCTAGAACACCCAAGACTACACGACAATTGTATGACTTTGAGGGGTTTGAGCCACCGAGGATAGCAGAAATGTTGGTAGCTGCAGGACAGGGAAATCTTGCTAAGGAGCAGTTGCAAGAGTGGCTGGATGAGGATGTTAATGTGCCTGTCTACCATCACCAGATGGAAGAGAAAATTGTTGTTGATCTGAACAAGACAAGTCATTGCCCAAGGAAAAAGATAAAGAGGAAGAAAAGGTGGAGGTCCCTGGACCTTTCCCGGCTGCAGGCATTAATGCTGCAGACACAATCATCACCACCATAGACAGAGTTCGTGGACCTATTACCCACCACTATGAGGCCATACGGCTCATCAGGTTGGAGATACTGCAGCTGCAGCAACCAAGGCAGATCCAGGCTAAGATCTTCCAGTTTTCCAGCTTGTGCTTCTGTTGACAAAAGGATCCATGCAAAGCCACAGACCTCCAATATGTCTGCATCATCATTCTCTGCCAGCCTCCACATATCCTCCGGATTAAGCAGTACAGCCACCAAAACCACAACCCCCAGCACCTCAGGACACTCTCACAGTGTCCATCTTTGCTAACAGAGAAATAAGTGACATTGAACTCAGTCTACTTGTACAAGGAGAGTGGGAGTCGGTGTAGTCTACATCCATCTAAACAGTTAGCATACAAAACATGAGTTTCCTACCCTTTTACCTCCCCCTGGCCCTCCCTCCCTCCCCTCATTCCTGTTGAGTTGCATTACAAGGGTTTAGCAGTACTATCCCAGGCATGAGGAAGTGCAATGACAAGGATGCAAAATTATGGGCCAAGTCGGTGTAAACTGGGCACAGTTTTCATCAATAATACGGGAATTTGTTATTTTACTCATTTATTTTCTATTATGTGCTTGAAATCACAATTGCGGGGGGGGGGGGAGACCATCGGACTTACCATATTGTTGCTTTTAATGGATCGGACTTCACTTCCCCACCAATTAATACACTATAGTGATGGTCTATCACCATTATCATCATCAGCAGCAGCAGCAGTTTGAGTGTCCACTGCAGGACCGGCCTATCCCGACCGAAGTGGGGACGATACCGCCTACGTATCTCTACCAAGTGGTTTAGGCTGTTGGCAGAGATCTTATTTAGAGTGAGAAGTGCTTGTAAGTGTGATTATAGTGTTGGAGTGGCTTTGGATGTGTGTGTAGTCTGTAAACCAAGTGTAATCGGCTCGCACAGGCCGACTGGGTGCAAGTATACTTTATAGTATGCGACACTGATTCAACCACAGCACCCGTTACTTCTGCCAAAGCAGTACGTGGCCGGAGGAATGCTCCCAAAGTTTATTACCCTGACGGGGTGTGAACCCTCGTTCTTCAGTGTATGTAAACGCACACTTTACCGTTCTTCTACAGTGGCTCCTGGTCTGTCATATAGTCTACCCTATATATATATATATATATATATATATATATATATATATATATATATCAACAACTGAGGTGCCCGTGGGGAATCTTATACTATATATCCAGCCAAGGAGAAGCAAGATGATTTTCCACTTCATATTTATTTATTTCAGGTGACTAGTTTCGGGATGCTTATCCCATCTTCAGACCTAAAAGCATTTAAAACACATATTGCAAATTACATAAAGTTTTAAAAAATTTAAAAATATCCATAAGAAATACAAAAAAATACCAAAAAAGCATGTGACAATGACTGATTACTATAAAAAATGTATTTTTTTTCTTAAATAACAAACTCGAAAAATAAAAGTGAGAGTGTTACCTCTGTGAGTTGGCAGCTAACACTGAAAATCCTGAACACAGTGTTTCATAAAGAAAAGTGTCATAAAGCTTCTGAATCGTCAACAAACCAGTGCGAAGCAAAAGAACCAAGTGAAGAATCAATGAACCAAGTATCAAAAGGCTGATTCATCGATACAAAGCACTATAATCCCAAGGTATACAACTTTGTTGACGATTCATAGTTATTTAATGAAGGCTTAAGTTTGTGAATGTACAAAGACTCCAAAATTCGCAGTTCCATTCTGTCATTACTACTATGTAAAATACTGAAATTATCCATATTACAAGTATGGCCCATATCGAAACAGTGGTTCCTAATCTCTGACAAAGCTGGGTTAGACAGTGGCAAAGATGTTCTATGAGACAAGCCTCTGTGCTCACACACACGAATTTTGAGGTTCCGAATTGAACTCCCAATATATCTAGCTGTACAGCTAGAACAGGCATATAAATATACTATGTTTGAGCACAGTGGCTTTGGGATATTATCTTTACATCGAACCTACAGTAAAAAATCCTTTTACTGTAGGTTCATTTTTTCGATGTAAAGATAATATCCCAAAGCCACTGTGCTCAAACATAGTATATTTATATGCCTGTTCTAGCTGTACAGCTAGATATATTGGGAGTTCAATTCGGAACCTCAAAATTCGTGTGTGTGAGCACAGAGGCTTGTCTCATAGAACATCTTTGCCACTGTCTAACCCAGCTTTGTCAGAGATTAGGAACCACTGTTTCGATATGGGCCATACTTGAAATATGGATAATTTCAGTATTTTACATAGTAGTAATGACAGAATGGAACTGCGAATTTTGGAGTCTTTGTACATTCACAAACTTAAGCCTTCATTAAATAACTATGAATCGTCAACAAAGTTGTATACCTTGGGATTATAGTGTTTTGTATCGATGAATCAGCCTTTTGATACTTGGTTCATTGATTCTTCACTTGGTTCTTTTGCTTCGCACTGGTTTGTTGACGATTCAGAAGCTTTATGACACTTTTCTTTATGAAACACTGTGTTCAGGATTTTCAGTGTTAGCTGCCAACTCACAGAGGTAACACTCTCACTTTTATTTCTCGAGTTTGTTATTTAAGAAAAAAAATACATTTTTCATAGTAATCAGTCATTGTCACATGCTTTTTTGGTATTTTTTGTATTTCTTATGGATATTTTTAAATTTTTTAAAACTTTATGTAATTTGCAATATGTGTTTTAAATGCTTTTAGGTCTGAAGATGGGATAAGCATCCCGAAACTAGTCACCTGAAATAAATAAATATGAAGTGGAAAATCATCTTGCTTCTCCTTGGCTGGATATATAGTATATATATATATATATATATATATATATATATATATATATATATATATATATATATATATATATATATGCGTGTTTCCTACGTGACGTGTCAACAAGTGGGTTGGTGGAGGGTTAGTGCCCCTCCCGTAAAACAAATAACTCAATGTCAAATGGCCACCCCTTGCGGGATTGTGGCATCTAGCATTATATATCTATCTATATATATATATATATATATATATATATATATATATATATATATATATATATATATATATACATAGAGAGAGAGAGAGAGAGATGAGAATGGTAGTGCTTTAGTGGACATTTGTGCCAGAAGGGGATTGGTGGTAGCCAATACCCTTTTCAGACATAAAATGATCCACAGGTATACATGGCGAGTGATGAGAAGGGTGGATGGTGAACTGGATGAAAGGAAGGCAATGATTGATTATGTTTTTGGGGATGAAAGGATGTGAAGATGTGTAATGGATGCAAGAGCATATAGACGTTGGGGGAGTGGACTTACTGACCACTACTTGGTGATGGTCAGAATCAAGGTCCAAGTAAAATGGAGAAATAGAAGAAGGGAAGGACGGGAGGAAGAAGTATATGCAAGGAGAGTGGAAAGGTTACAAGAGGATGAGAAAGAGGCAGTATATAAGAGAGAAGTGGAGGAACGATTGGGTAAATATGAATTGGAGCAGATGGGGGACGTGGAAGGTGTGTGCAAAATATTCACAGAAGAAATATGTGAAGCTTGTGAGGTGGTATGTGGGGTGAAGAGAAGACGAAAGGGGCTGCAAGGAACAGTATGGTGGAATGAAGTGGTGAGACAGGCTGTGGCACAAAAGAAAAAAAGCATAATGTGAGTGGATGAGAAATAGGGGCGCGAAAGAATTTAGAGACGGAAGAGAGAGTTATATGTATAAAGGAAGAGAGAGGTGAAAAGATTTGTATGAGAGAGTAAGAAGAGAGCGGATGAGGAATATGGAAGGAATTTGAGTGTCAAGTGCAGGGAATGTAAGAAAATGTTCTGGAAAGAGGTAAAGAGAGTCAGACAGGGTGTCAATGAAGTTAGTAGGGGAGTGAAAAATAAAAATGGTAGATTACTGGTGGAGAAGGAAGAAAAAGTGAGCAGATGGAGAGAACACTAGTGAATTGTTGAACATAGAGAATGATATTAATGCGAGTGTAAGTGGCTGGGGAATGGCTGGGAGAAGGAGGGAGGTGAGAAGACAGGAAGAAATCAGTAGGATGGAAGTTGTGGAAGCAATGAACAAAGTCAAAATGGGAAAAGCCCCAGGAATTGATGGAATGTGTGGTGAAATGCTAAAACATGGAAGAGAGATAGTAGTAGAATGGATGTGAAAGATGTGGATTGGCCTGGGAGGAAGGTAGAGTCCTGGAGGAATGGAAGTCAAGTATAATAATTTCCTTGTACAAAGGGAAAGGGGAAAAAGAAGTGTGTGGTAATCATAGGGGCATTTGTCTTCTTAGCGTTATAGGAAAAGTATATGGTAGGATGCTTATTGACAGAGTTAGGGAAATAACAAAGGATTTAGTTGGAGAACAACAACGAGGCTTTAGGAAGGGAAGATGTTGTGTAAATCAGATGTTCATTATTAGATCTTTAGTGGAAAAGGTTCTAGAGAAGGGAAAGAAGTTGTATGGGGCCTTCATGGATCTGGAGGAAGCATATGACAGGGTGGATAGACAAGGATTGTGGACATTATTAATAATATATGGAGTAGATGGGAAGTTGTTGAATGCTGTGAAGAGTATATAAATATGAGGGTGCTAAGGCTGCAGTGCGTTTGGGTAGTGATCTGAGTGAGTTTTTCTATTTGAAGTTTGGGTTGAAACAGGGATGTGTCATGTCTCCATGGTTGTTCAATCTGTATATGGATGGGGTTATTAAAGAGATACATGGTAGGGCAGTGATGGAATGGCCCTAATGAAAGAGAGCAGTGTTTGGAAACTCCCTGTACTGTTGTTTGCAGAGGATACTGTGTTGTTAAGTGAAGATGAAGGGGAGCTGCAAGGCTTGGTGGATGAGTTTGGGAGAGTGTGTAAGAAACGGAATCTAAAGGTGAATTACTCTGTAGGGAAGAGTAAAGTTATAGTCTGTGAGAGAGGTGAAGTCACTGAATGTACAGTGAGGTTGGATGATGAGGAAATGGAAAATGTGAGTACGTTTATGTACTTAGGTAGTGTGATGAATAAGGATAGAAGTTTGGAGGGTGAAGTGCTTGAAAATGTACAACAAGGAAGAAAGCTCTCTGGCTCCTTGAAGGCAGGGATAAGAAACAGGGAAGTGAGCATGGAAGTGAAAAAGTTATTACATGACAGTATTGTGATACTAACTCTAATGTATGGAAGTGAAGCTTGAATGTTGTTGGAGGGACACAAGTCAAGAGTGAGAGCAGTGGAAATAAGTTATTTGAGAGGAGCCTATGGAGTCACATGGAGAGACAAACTGACAAATAAGGATGTGAAGGAGCGTTGTGGTGTGGATGTGGATGTGATAGGAAGCGTCAGGAGAAACATACTGAGGTAGTTTCGCCATGTGGAGATGATGGAGAGTGAGAAACTGACGAGGAGCGTGTATGTGAGTGAGGTGGAGGGAGAGAGAGGGAGGGGAAGGCCAAGGATGAGATGGAGGGATGGAGTGGAGAGGTATATGAGAGAGGGGTGTGTGAATTGGGAGCAGGGCAGTGAAATGGCGGGGGAGAGGCTGACGTGGAGGCGATTTGTTTGTGGCCACCCCGTATAAGGGATTAAGGCGTCTGGCAATAGATAGAGATAGAGAGAGAGAGAGAGAGAGAGAGAGAGAGAGAGAGAGAGAGAGAGAGAGAGAGAGAGAGAGACAGACAGACAGACAGATAGACAGATAGAGAGACAGATGTGTGTGTGTGTGTGTGTGTGTGTGTGTGTTCTTACCTAATTGTATCTTTACAGTAATGAGTCAAGCTCGTACTGTCCCGTGTCTTAAACCATATTTATCGTACATATCCTTAACTTTGTGAATTGTTTTGGCACTCACCATTTCATTCGGTAGTGCATTCCTTTGATGAATTGCTCTGTTTGGGAAACTGAATTTCCTTACGTCTTTATCACCTCTCTTCTTATGCAATTTTTTGCAGTGTCCTCTTGCTGATGCTTCTCTATATGTTAAGTAATTTATGTCTATTATCTCCTTCCCTGATATGCACTTACATAGCATTATCATGTCACCTCTTTTCCTTCTCTCCTGTAGTGTTGGTAGATTCAGTTTATTTAGTCTTTCTTCTTAGCTTAGGTCCCTTAAGCTTGGTATCCATCTTGTAGCTGCCCTTTGAACTTTTTCTATCTTGTCTGTGTTTTTTGAGATGAGGACTCCAGACTACTGATGCATATTCCAGGGATGGTCTAATGAATGATGTTATTATCCTTCTTAGCATGTCTTCATTTATGTATGTCAATGCTATTCTCATATTTGCAAGCAGTGTATACATGTCTTTGCAAGCAGTGTATACATGTTCCGTACCTTCTCGCTGATGTGGTCAGCCGGAGATAGTTTGTTATTGATAATCACACCTAGGTCCTTCTCTCTTTCTGATGTGTGTAGGGTTTTATTTCCTAACTTATAATCCCAATCAGGTCTTTTTCCACTTTTACCAAACTTGATAACATGACACTTGTCCACATTGAATTCCATTTGCCATGTATTACTCCAGTCATGAAGTTTATTTAATTCTTCTTGTAGCTCTTTACAAGACTCTGTGTTAGTAATTCTCTTTTGTATTTTTGCATCATCTGCAAACATATTCAGATAGCTCTAATTTCCAGTGTTACTGTTTATATAATTTATACACACTAAAAACGTGATTGGTGCCAGCACTGAACCCTGTGGTACTCTACTAGTCACTTCTTTCCATGATGAGTAGTTTCCTCTTAGTACTGTTCTCATTTCTCTCTTTATGAGAAAATCTTGCATCCAACAAAACAGTTTGCCTCGAATTCCTCCTTGATGGTACAGTTTCCATAAAAGTCTTTGGTGTGGTACTGTGTCAAAAGCTTTCTTGAAATCTAAATAGATACTCTCCACCCATCCTTCTCTTTCCTGTATTGTGTTTGTTACTCTGTCATAGTAGCTCAACAGATTAGTAACACATGATTTTCCTTTTCGGAAACCAAACTGTCTTTCTGTTATCATACTGTGTTCTTCTAGATTATTTACCCAAGCTTTTCTTATAAGCTTTTCTATTACCTTGCATACATCACTGGTCAATGATACTGGTCGGTAGTTGAGTGGATTTTGTCTATTTCCTTTCTTGAATAAGGGGACAATATTTGCTTTTTTCCAAATATCAGGTAGTTTACCTTGACTCAAGGATTTCTTGAAAATTAAAAATAATGGTTTACTTAACTCCTTTGCACATTCTCGCAGTATCCAACATGAAATTTCATCAGGACCACTTGCTTTTCCTCTGTCTAATTTACTTAACTCCTCCTATATTACTTTTTCTGCTATTTGTATATCTGGTAGTATGTGTGGACATGCATGTTCCAAATAATCCCTTTGAATTTTTTTTTTTTTTTTTTAAACTAATTGGAAATTCTTATTTAGTGCTTCACAAATATCTTTCTCTTGCGTATAAGTGATTCCCTCGTCCGTAATGGATTGTATTATATCTTTTACTTTGGTTTTGCTTTTGATGTAGCTGTAAAACAGCTTTGGTTGATCACTACTTTTATTTATTATATCCTGCTCAAACTGTTTATGGGCTTCCCTCCTTATTCTTGTATAATTGTTTCTTGCCTGTTTGTAATTATTAAACGCCCTTTCACTATTGTGTCTTCTGTATCTATTCTTTCTTTTGATTTTTTACATTCTGTATTTAACCATTTCTGTATTTTCTTATATGCTTCTTTGTGCTGTGGGATGTACTTTTGGACTCCTATTTCATAAAATTCACAGAATTTTTTATATACAGCATTTAAATCTTGTCCTCTAAGCTCATTTTCCCAATCAATTTCTAAGAAATACTTCTTTAGGTCTTGATAATTTCCCTTTTTATAGTTTAGGCTCTTTTTGTAACTTTCATTGTTGTTTACTATGTCATATGCTATCCTGAAGTTGTAATTTAGTACTGCATGATCGCTTTTGCCGAGTGGAGGGTGATATATTAAACTATCAATATCATTTTCTTGCCTAGTAAATATTAGGTCTAGCACTGAAGGTACACCGAGTCCTCTTTTTCTGGTGGATTCCCTCACATGTTGCATTAGGAAAAACTCTTGCACGAGATCCAGGAGCTTTTGGTCCCAACAGCTTTCTTGGCTAATTATATCTAGAGTATTCCAATTTATATTTGTCTTATAATCTCCAGTTAGTATAATTTTTTCCGATTTCTCTTCCATTTTATGTAGTAATGATCTTAAACTCTGAATTGTACTCTCTGCCAGGTCCTCATATTCATCTCTTTCCCATGTGTTTGATCTGGCTGGCATGTACAAATTGGCTACAATTACTTTCCCTTCAGATGTGTTGATCTCTACTGCAATCAGTTCTACTTGTGATGGTATATCTAGTTTTATTTCATTGACTTTTAGATTTTTCTTAGTTAATATTATAATTCCTCCTCCTTTTTTTAAATTTCTGTCTCTTCTCCATATATTGTATTCCTCTAAGTTTAGTATGTCATTCGATAACCTTGGTGTTAATTTTGTTTCAGTTAGGCATATTATTTGTGGTTCATTTTCTCTGACATAATCATTCATCTCTAGTAATTTAGATACCATTCCATCCACATTTGAGTACATCAACTTTATCATCTTGTTTATATACTTGTCATGACATGGTTTTACTACCTTCCTCCTTTTTATTCCATCCTGTTTGTGTACCACTTTCGTACCTGCAATCCTATTACTTTGTAAAAAAATTTCTTCTTCTCCTTTTCTGATCTTCCCTCATTTTTTGTTTTTGCTTCCTCCCTTTTCTCTTTCAGTAATTCCAGTTCCTCGTGTGTTAGGCATCGTTTTATCCATACATTTTTGAACTCCTCTTTTTCCATAAGATTCTTTGCATTTTTTAGTATCTCTTCCACAGTGTTTACACTCTGGAAAGTCACCGTTAGAGGTCTTGTCTTGCTTTTCTCGTATTTCCCTAACCTTTTGTGTTCCTCTATGTCTTTACTACAGATTTCCTCTGATACTTCTTTCAGCAAGCTCATTACATTTACCATCTCCTTTTTGTCTCTTGTGATCTGAAGCAGCTGCTGTTTGCAGATGATACTGCACTGGTGACTGATTCAGAGGAGAGATTGAGACAGTTGGTAGAGGAGTTTGGAAGGGTGTGTGAAAGGAGGAAATTGAAAGTAAATGAGAATAAGAGTAAAGTGATGAAGTGTACGAGGTTGATAGATGGTAGGGGGATGAATATAGTTTTGAATGGTGAGTTGCTTGAGGAGGTAGATTGTTTTAAATATCTAGGGTCACATGTTGCTGTGGATGGAAGAATAGATGCAGAAGTGAAGTTTAGAATAAATGAAGTAGGAAAGGTGCTGGGAGGAATGAAAAAAGTGTTTAAATGTCTTTCGCTTAGAATGGATATAAAGAGAAGGCTGTATGAGGGTGTTGTGGTACCGACTGCATTATATGGGGCTGAAACATGGAATGTGGGTGTAGCAGAGAGGAAAAGTTTGAATGTAATGGAGATGAGATGTCTGAGGAGTATGTGTGGAGTGACTCGTATGGATCGAGTGCGAAATGATGAAGTGCGAAGGAGAACTGGAGTTGTTCGGGAGATGGCTGGTAGAGTTGAGCAGAGGGTGTTGCAATGGTTTGGGCACATGGAGAGAATGGAAAATGAACGATTGGTGAAAAAGATAACTAGATCTGATGTGAGAGGTGTAAGGCTGAGAGGGAGACCACGAATAGGATGGATGGACAGTGTGAAGAGAGCGCTGGATGCAAGAGGGATGTCTGTTGAGCAAGGAAGAGTGGCTGTGCGTGACAGAAATAAATGGAGAGAAATTGTGAATGAATAAGTGATGACGCAGCCCTGAGGGGATATTCTCCCGCATTTGGTCTGATCAGCTAGTCAGGTCAGGTGCGGGTAAGGGGATGGGTCTGTTATGATGTGACAGGGGTAAACCAGTTCTGCTGTCGGGCCCTGCTGCGGATGTCACTGATTGCATTGCGCAGTTGACCCTTGTGCGGTGTGATGCGGTGAGGATCTGTCCGTTCTCCCCTTTGGGGCTAAGATGCGAATGAATGTGTTTGAATGGATGAGTAAATGGAGAGTGAGTCGTCCTGTCTCGGCTACCTCCCTTTCCTTGGGGGAAGCAGCCTAGGTATATAGATAGAGAGTGATCTTGTTTTTTACTTCTTCCTCTTCTATACCAGTGATTACTATAGATTTGTTTATATCTACTGAATCTCTGACTAACTTTGGATTGTTTTGGATTATTTTTTTCACTTCCTGTTTAATGCTTTTTTCCTCCACCCTTGTTTCTAAGTCTTTCTTTACTTTCACCATTTCAGCATAAGTGGTTTCCACATCATTTTTGTAGCTTTGCACAGCTTCATTCACCTGTGTTATCTTCTCTTCAATATCACTGCTTTGGTCTATGAGACTGCTTACTTGCCTGATTGTCTCTGTGTCAGTTTTGAACTCTTCCATAACACTCTCGTGATTGACTACTGTACTTGCCATTTCACTCATTTTCTTCCTAAGTGTACTCAATTCCACTGTTAGTTCACTGATGGTTGTGTCTTTCTTGTTGGCCTCCCTTCCTAGTTTTTCTATTTCTTCCTTTTGTAAGTGCATTTGCTTCTTTATTTCATCAATTTCATTTTTGAAAGCCATTTCTAGTTTGTGTACACGTTCAACCAGTCTATTATGCGTCTTCACTTCAACCAGTTCTTGGTAGAAATCATCTTGCTTTCTACCTTTATCCCTTTTCTTTTCCAAATTTGCTTTACTAACGTATGTGTCCATTTTGCAATACTAAAAGCACAGAGTACATGTACTTACATACCCCGTGCAGCTGTAGTCTAAACAAACCTCAGCTGACTGAGTGCATTCTTTCGCCTCTTGGTTCTCTTTTCTGTTTGAACAAGTTTTGTTTAAACTTCTTATTTTTTTTCTTTTAATAATGAAAAACCATTTAGTCTAACCTGGTACAGAGCTTGACTCATATAAAGTTACTAATTTAGGTAATGCCACTGGCCGTGCTGGTTCGGAGCGCCGAGGTCGCACGCCTGCTATCTGTGACTCCTCCTGTGTGTGTGTGTGTGTGTGTGTGTGCAGCAAGAAAGACGGTAGTGAGTTAAATGGCTGTACTTTTGTGTAGAAGGTTAAGCATATGTCCATTAGGTTTAAGTTGTGTAGTGCTTGCCTTTCAGTCCCGTTCCCTCTACACACTCCTTTTCCGGTCGATTCTTTTATGCTTTGTAGCTAAGCTTTCTTTTTCGATTTGTTGAAGTTTATCATTTTTTTTCCTTTCAAAATCCAGGACAGATTTCGATCTAACCACCAATTTAGGCAGAATGCTCCAAACATCAACTACCCTGTCACACATGTGATGTTTACTGATGTAGAGTCGAGCCTGGTCTTTGTAGAGCTTCCTGGTGTGCCCCCAAGGTGGTAAGTCTTCCTGTACAAACAGCCAGTACACACTTCCCGATCATATTGGTCTGTCATGACCTAAAACACCTCAGTCATATCGCCTCTTGTTCTTCTACAGCCAAGGCAGGCAGCTCCAGCTTAGTCAGCCTCTCCCCCCTCTGTCAGACCGATCGGTGTGGGGATCAGATTTGTCACCTTTCTTTGAACATTATTAATATCATTAAATTCCTATTCTTAAATGGGCACTGCACCTCGTTGGTGAACTCAGTATGGGAAATCACCAGTTTCACGTACAATGATTTAAAAGTTTCTTCATTCAGGGTACAGAATGTTCTTTTATCCAACTATTCAGTTCACTTTCACTTCTCTGCCTAATGTTCTGACAAACTTATGATGCTAGTGATTGTAACTCCCACGTCTTTTTCAGTGTTTCTATCATCCTCTCTTCCAGTCTCTAATGCTGTCCTCTAGTATTTGTTTTTCCTGTTCTCATGTTGCTACAATTCTTTGGATAGCAATTTAACTGCCGGCCATGTACCATCTTTTTTTTTTTTTTCATTGAAATCCTCCAGCATTTTGCTACAATCGACATCACCACCATACATATGCTTAAACTGTTTGGTGTCAAAAGCACGGCGATAACTATCGAAGTTCCTCACAAGGTCACACAAGTCATTTATAAATATTAAGAACAGACGAGGGCCAAGAACTGATTGCAGTGGGACACCGCTCACAATCAACCACCTTAATGGTTCTTCATTAACTGTAGTTGCGGCGCACGATTCTGAGGTTGTCATTATCGTACCCTGGCAACCTACCATTCAAAAGTGCATCCGATTTCGTATCATATTATACACGAATCATATTATGGTGCAATATATTATACACGAATATTATTATACACGAACATATTATACACGAATCACATGCGTCTCATATCATACACGAAATCAGACTCACTTTTGAATGGTAGGTTGCCAGGGCACGATAATAACAACCTCAGAGTCGCTTGCCGTGACTATAGCTATCACTCGTTGTTATTTATTGTCTACAAATGTTTTAATTCATTCAAGAATATTTCCCTTGACACTGTATCCTCGTAGCTTTTTAAAACTCAGCTGTTGTGAAAAACAATTCAATGCTATCATGACGAAGCAGTATGCAACGTCTATGACACCATCCTATGTTTTTGCCAGTCTCTCGATTACTGTAATTTAATGGAATACTGGCGACTTTTTTGCTATAAACTCCTATTACCAGTCACTAAACTGCTTGTTTTATTTCATATGATTTGTTATATGTGTTATATTTGTGAATCTAACTAGTCAATAGTTCCCTGGGACACTTCTGACCCCTTTCTTATAAAATGATGTTATCTTTGCTTTCTTCCAGTCTTGCGGAATTTGGGAGTTTAGTACTGAGAAATCGAAATAATCTTCAACAGCTATAAAGCTGATTCTGCTGTTTCCTTAATAATTCCAGGATGCAATCCACCAGGGCTTGGGAATTTGCTCTATTTCACCTTGACTATTCATTTTCTTATTTTAGCTTTGGTTATTTCCATGGTTTTCAGTTTAGAAACTAGTTTTGTTTCCACCTTTGGAATGTTGTCATTGGGCTCTATCGTGAACAGACTGCTGAAGTACTTGGCCAAATTTTCAGCTTTTTTACTGTTAATCAGCAGCAGTATACAGGTTAGACACAGAAGATTTTATCGTGGTCTTTACCTGGACAGACTTCGACAATTTTTGAGGGTTTGTATTGGCATTTCTTCCTTTTGTTAGGTTCTTATCTCCAACACCCTTCGTGTCTCCTTTCTCACCTACTTATTGGTTCATTTATACTCTGTTAGAACTTCGCTGTATTCCCTAGTCGTCCCTCAATTCTCCTTCTTTTTTCTTCTTCAGTCTTCCTCACAACCTTTCTTTCCTTTTGATTTTGGTCCATAGTTTTTCGTTCAGAGGTATATCACCGTTTATTCATTTTCGCTGGCTGTCCATTTCTTTAAAGTTCTTTACATGGTACACTCATCAACTGCCTTCTGGAATACGTTTATAAATCTCCTCCACATCTTTCCCATGCTCTGTGTATCTAAGTACTGTCTCCAATCTTTATTCGGTTTTCTCTTCAGTGCTTCTTTATCATTATTCTCATATAGATACGAGTATATCGGACGTTCGCACTGTTGTCTATGATGTTACACATCACAGTTGAATAAAATACATCCGTGATCACTCTTGCTTATTGGACTTCTTACTGTTACATCCTCTACACAACAATCGTCCTCCGAAAATATTAACGTATTTCCTGTTCCACTACCTCTGTATCTCGTTATATCTCAAACCTATTGTGAGAGAACACAGTCCCTTGGATTTTCAATACCTTCTTGGATAAAAATTTCCCTCATCAGATGCTACAGTGCAAGTGTTGCAATTAAAACAGGGTGCATTGCAATCTTCAATCAACACATTATTTCTGACACTGCTCTAATTCTTAACTTTCTGAATGAATTCCAGAGATTTTCATTGTTCACGGTGTCACTGTTTGAGCTTCGACACTTACAGACATTGCAATTTTTATGTCCTCATTTTCACCCTGTATTTTGATGCTCAAGTACTGACAGAATTTTTTCTTAAATTTCACAGAGAAAAATATTGAATATTTAACCTAAGGTAAAGTAGCATCCCTCTTTGCTCTCCATAACTATTCAGGTGTTTCCCAAACACCTCTTATTCATCAATGTGATATCCTGGCGAATTTTTTTTCAAATCTAAATAGTTTCCGTTTGACTTCTTGCAATGCGCCCACATGTGATGGAGTTTCCATATCATTTATTTTTCCCTGTAGTTAACTATTTTCTGAACAGAAAATGTGTCCACATTACTAAACATGATTTTTAGATCACTTCTGAAAAAGCATATGTGGTAGACTTGAATGTGATTAAATGTTATTTATCTTGGTCATGGATTTAAAACCAATACTTGGTATCTACTCGTGACTCATATCTCAGCTGGAGGTTGCACACTGTTACCTATTGCCTCATTTTTGTCACGAGAGGTGAAATGATAATGGGTCAAATCGACTAGTCTCTGTTGCTGTTCCAAACCTAAGGTGTTTCCCCCTCAGTTGCGGCCTTTAGAGGGCTGGATTTGTCTTGGATTGTACCATGACTATTGCTGTAAGTAATGGGTTGAATTATGGTCTCATCATATGCAATTCGTCATGAGCTGTAATTATGTTATTTGTAATGTACTCTGATTATAGCTGTTAAGGTGTGTTGCTGATAGTTTTAATACTGAATGTATACAGTAAGAAATTAGGCGACATTATAACGTATTATTTGAAATATTAATTGTATCACATGCTGTAAACATGTTTCTTCGGCCATTTTTACTGAAGCGATATTGTATGGAGTAATAAATGTAATACTGCCGTGTTTACAGGGAGGACGTTCAAGCTATTGTACTGTACAAATCTCAGTTATAAGTTTTTGTGCTGATGCTATGTTCTAGTTTGCTTTATAGCTCTAGATGAGGCGATAGCAACCATGGTATCGTAGCCGTGAGGATCTGGATTGCGGTCGGCAGGTGTCCACAAGCATGACGGGTTGAGACTAGCAGAGTGTGGAGCATCACAATTGAGGTGTCACGCACATGACATTTAAGAGAGTGCTAGAAACCAACCAATTTTGTACCCCAGGATGGAACCTCACAGTCAAAATTCTATATTCTGATGCCTTTTAGCTATAACTTGTTTATTGAATTATAGTTTTTTCGTCTTTTGTGTTCACAAGCTATTGAATGGGATTTGTCTTACCTTATGCAGCTGCTGTTTTTATTGCTCAATACAGAGATTACAGTATTTCTCACATCAGGTACCCTGAATCGAGATATCTATTCTTATGGTCAAGTGGCTGGAGGCCAACACTTGCTTAACCACTAATGCCCGTTGCTCATTTTAGTCTCATCACACATATTGTGGCCCCTGTCTCTTATCAGTCTTGAAGTTTTCCATCCTAGGACAGCCCCCTCTTTACCTCCAAGATGTATCGATTCCATGGGTATGCTCGGATCAAATATAAAATTCCTGCATCCTTTACAGCTTCATTTTTTATTTCTAGCATCATTTTTTTCCCATTTGCCTTTCATCTTTCATCATGCCATGAGCGATGCCCACTTTCTGGAACTCTGGGATTTTTGTATCCTCCAACCTGAATGCATCCTCAAAATTCTATTTTTAGTCCACTGGTGACTGACAAAAGGTTAAGTCTGGACTTAACCCCTCCATGGCAGTGGGTGTGAAATTTTACCTGCACTGCCGGCCAATGCTGGGGCCATTTTCTGAAGTTTGAAAAATTTATTTTTTTTCTTGCCATATTGAACAGAAAGTTCAGATGCACCTAACAGTGACAATCCCAGCTTCCTAGATCCATTCTGTGCCTTGCAATGGAGCACGAAAGTTGCAGAAATATCGGCAACTGATATCCACCGCCACAAGGTGCTGCTGTGCTGCAACATTGCTCATGTTGTTATCATCCCCCAAAACAATGTGAATGGTACTGAAATGTTGTGCATATATTAGAAATGATGATATCAAATGATTTCAGTACATAATATGTTAGGATTGCCTAAAAAAAAAATTATTATGAATATTTTTTCACTTTTTTTATAAATGTTTACGGTAGTGTCGAATTATTTTTTACGTTATCGTTGTGCCCATGCATGGAAAATGGAGTGAAAGGGTTGAATTTTTAATCCTAAATGAGAAAACTGCCCATCTCCCGAGGCTAGGCTCTCCCACCGGGATAAAAGTGGAGAGTCAGATCCGGGTGGAATAGGGGAGTTTAGTTGCAGCTTGCCACTCCCACACCATGTGCATGGTTAAAAATAGAATCGTAATGCAGTTTCCAAACTACAAATAAGTTTAATTTTTACGAATAGAGAGACAATGCAGAAATAAATAATGGTTACAGATGGGGAAAACGTATTTTTACCATAATAACACATTCACCTTTCGCTATCATTTTACCTTGTTATTTTCGCAATATATGTTGCTGTCTGTCTGTTGTGAGTGTGGTAAAGTATGATTTTTTTCTGCATGAGTAAGGAAAAAGGGTACAACTGGATATTTCCCGACACTTTACACGGTCAGAATTGCAAGACGACCTGCCATTCGCACCTCGCACAAACTGATCAGCAGGAAAGGAAAGAAGTTCTTTCCACCCACGAAAGCATCACGTGAATACAGAAATCTTTCCTGCTATGCTTGCGAAAGACGAAGAATATGTAAAATAATTCAAAACAGTGCAACAAACCTGAGCAAATAGATAAAGATACCAAACAAAAATTAATTTTTCATTTATTTTCATGTCTTTTTTGTTTATGCCTGTGTTTATTTATAAACATAAACAGGGTGGTTGTGTTTGTTTTGCAAGGGAGGAGAAAGGTGATATTTTCTGTCTGGGTCGAGATAATGGGTGTAATTATGTGTGTTTAGGCATGACCACGAGTGTAAAAATAGTACATCCACTCGTCATGGCAGCAGGTGGTGACCTAGCAAATGAGATGTGAGAGCGTGAAGTGAAGGTCAGTTTCATGTTCCAGATGTTCGTTCGTTTCCCGAAAGTTTTCACAGTTTTCTACAAGTCGCACTGCATCGAATGATCCAAATCAGTACAACAGACCTGAGCAAATAGGTTATGACACCAAGACAAAAATGTATTCTTCTCTTATTATCATGTCTTTATTGTTTGTGCCTGTATTAATTCATAATCGTAAACAGGTGGTTGGGTGTGTCTTGCAAGAGAGAACGAAGATGATATTTTCTGCCTGGGTTCAGATAATGGGTGTAGTTGTGCTTGTTTAGGCATGGCCAGGAGTGAAAAAATCGAAAATCCACTCATCACAGCAGCAGGCTCTGAACTGCTTGGTGAGGTGTATGGAAGTGTAGTGTAGGTTAGTCTGAAGACGTTCAGAACGTTCATTCACTTCCCAAAAATGTTTGCCGTTTTTATTTATAGGATACCTCAAATGACGCTTGTGGCCATTTATTGGCTAAACGTCATTCAACACCAGTGGCCATTGAGGGGTTAATGTCCCCATCCTCATGTCTCCTAGTTCCCTGGTATTCCCCAGTTCCCTTTATTTCGGTAATGTTAGGTAGTCTTACCTCAGCCTAGTTGTTGCATAACACACACACACACACACATCGAATGATCCAAACCAGAGGGAGTCAATCGGGGCAGACGTGCGACATCGGTGCTCCGTACCGAACCAACACGGCCAGTGGCATTACCTAAATTAGTATCTTTGTATGAGTCAAGCTCTGTACCAGGTTAGACTAAATGATATTTCATTATTAAAAGAAAAAAAAAATAATAAGTTTAAAAGAGACTTGTTCAAACAGAAAAGAGAACCAAGACGAAAGAATGCGCTGAGTCAGCTGAGGTTTGTTTAGACTACAGCAGCACGGGGAATGTAAGTACATACTCTGTACTTTTAATATTGCAAAATGGATACATACTTTAGTCAAGCAAATTTGGGAAAAAAAAAAAAAGGGATAAAGGTAGAAAGCAAAATGATGATTTCTACCAAGAACTGGTTGAAGTGGAGACTCACAACAGACTGGTTGAACGTGTACACAAACTAGAAATGGCTTTCAAAAATGAAATTGATGAAATAAAGAAGCAGATGCACTTGCAAAAGGAAGAAATAGAAAAACTAGGAAGGGAGGCCAACAAGAAAGACACACCATCAGTGAACTAACAGTGGATTTGAGTACACTTAGGAAGAAAATGAGTGAAATGGCAAGTACAGTAGTCAATCACGAGAGTGTTATGGAAGAGTTCAAAAATGACACAGAGACAATTAGCCAAGTAAGCAGTCTCACAGACCAACGCAGTGATATTGAAGAGAAGATAACACAGGTGAATGAAGCTGTGCAAAGCTACAAAAATGATGTGGAAACCACGTATGCTGAAATGGTGAAAGTAAAGAAAGACTTAGAAACAAGGGTGGAGGAAAAAAGCATTAAACAGGAAGTGAAAAGAATAATCCAAAACAATCCAAAGTTAGTCAGAGATTCAGTAGATATAAACAAATCTATAGTAATCACTGATATAGAAGAGGAAGAAGTAAAAAACAAGATCACAAGAGACAAAAAGGAGATGGCAAATGTAATGAGCTTGCTGAAAGAAGTATCAGAGGTAATCTGTAGTAAAGACATAGAGGAACACAAAAGGTTAGGGAAATACGAGAAAAGCAAGACAAGACCTCTAATGGTGACTTTCCAGAGTGTAAACACTGTGGAAGAGATACTAAAAAATGCAAAGAATCTTATGGAAAAAGAGGAGCTCAAAAATGTATGGATAAAAAGATGCCTAACACAAGAGGAACTGGAATTAGTGAAAGAGAAAAGGGAGGAAGCAAAAACAAAAAATGAGGGAAGATCAGAAGAGGAGAAGAAGAAATTTTTTTACAAAGTAATAGGATTGCAGGTACGAAAGTGGTACACAAACAGGATGGAATAAAAAGGAGGAAGGTAGTAAAACCATGTCATGACAAGTATATAAACAAGATGATAAAGTTGATGTACTCAAATGTGGATGGAATGGTATCTGAATTACTAGAGATGAATGATTATGTCATAGAAAATGAACCACAAATAATATGCCTAACTGAAACAAAATTAACACCAAGGATATCGAATGACATACTAAACTTAGAGGAATACAATATATGGAGAAGAGATAGAAACTTAACAAAAGGAGGAGGAATTATAATATTAACTAAGAAAAATCTAAAAGTAAATGAAATAAAACTAGATATACCATCACAAGTAGAACTGATTGCAGTAGAGATCAACACATCTGAAGGGAAAGTAATTGTAGCCAATTTGTACATGCCACCCAGATCAAACACATGGGAAAGAGATGAATATGAGGACCTGGCAGAGAGTACAATTCAGAGTTTAAGATCATTACTACATAAAATGGAAGAGAAATCGGAAAGAATTATACTAACTGGAGATTATAATACAAATATAAATTGGAATACTCTAGATATAATTAGCCAAGACAGCTGTTGGGACCAAAAGCTCCTGGATCTCGTGCAAGAGTTTTTCCTAACGCAACATGTGAGAGAAACCACCAGAAAAAGAGGATTTGATGTACCTTCAGTGCTAGATCTAATATTTACTAGGCAAGAAAATGATATTGACAGTTTAATATATCACCCTCCACTCGGCAAAAGCGATCATGCAGTACTAAATTATAACTTCAGGATAGCATATGACATAGTTAACAGCAATGACAGTTACAAAAAGAGCCTAAATCATAAAAAGGGAAATTATCAAGACCTAAAGTATTTTTTTAGAAGTTGATTGGGAAAATGAGTTTAGAGGACAAGATTTAAATGCTGTATATAAAAAATTCTGTGAATTTTATGAAATAGGAGTCCAGAAGTACATCCCACAGCACAAAGAAGCATATAAGAAAATACAGAAATGGTTCAATACAGAATGTAAAAAATCAAAAGAAAGAAGAGATTGTTGTGGAATAGATATAGAAGACACAATAGTGAAAGGACGTATAATAATTACAAACAGGCAAGAAACGATTATACAAGAATAAGGAGGGAAGCCCAAAAACAGTTTGAGCAGGATATAATAAATAAAAGTAGTGATCAACCAAAGCTGTTTTACAGCTACATCAGAAGCAAAACCAAATTAAAAGATATAATACAATCCATTACGGACGAGGGAATCGCTTATACACAAGAGAAAGATATTTGTGAAGCACTAAATAAGAATTTCCAATTACTTTTTATAGAAGAAAAAATTTTTGAGAGGGACTATGTGGAACGTACATGTCCACACATACTACCAGATATACAAATAGCAGAAAAAGTAATACAGGAGGAGTTAAGTAGATTAGACAGAGGAAAAGCAAGTGGTCCTGATGAAATTTCATGTTGGATACTACGAGAATGTGCAAAGGAGTTAAGTAAACCATTATTTTTAATTTTCAAGAAATCCTTGAGTCAAGGTAAACTACCTGATATTTGGAAAAAAAACAAATATTGTCCCCTTATTCAAGAAAGGAAATAGACAAAATCCACTCAACAACTGACCAGTATCACTGACCAGTGTTGTAAGCAAGGTATTAGAAAAGCTTATAAGAAAAGCTTGGGTAAATCATCTAGAGGAACACAGTATGATAACAGAAAGACAGTTTGGTTTCAGAAAAGAAAAATCATGTGTTACTAATCTGTTGAGCTACTATGACAGAGTAACAAACACAATACAGGAGAGGGAAGGATGGGTGGACAGTATCAATTTAGATTTCAAGAAAGCTTTTGACACAGTACCACACCAAAGACTTTTATGGAAACTGTACCATCAAGGAGGAATTCGAGGCAAACTGTTTTGTTGTATGCAAGACTTTCTCATGAAAAGAGAAATGAGAACAGTACTAAGAGGACACTACTCATCATGGAAAAAAGTGACTAGTGGAGTACAACAGGGTTCAGTGCTGACACCAGTCATGTTTTTAATGTATATATATTATATAAACAGTAACACTGGAATTGAGAGCTATCTGAGTATGTTTGCAGATGATGCAAAAATAGAAATTAAAATTACTAACACAGACTCTTGTAAAGAGCTACAAGAAGAATTAAATAAACTTCATGAATGGAGTAGTACATGGCAAATGGAATTCAATGTGGACAAGTGTCATGTAATCAAGTTTGGTAAAAGTGGAAAAAGACCTGATTGGGATTATAAGTTAGGAAATAAAACCCTATACACATCAGAAAGGGAGAAAGACCTAGGTGTGATTATTAATAACAGACTATCTCTGGCTGACCACATCAGCGAGAAGGTACGGAACATGTATACACTGCTTGCAAATATGAGAATAGCATTCACATACATAAATGAAGACATGCTAAGAAGGGTAATAACATCATTCATTAGACCGACCCTGGAATATGAATCAGTAGTCTGGAGTCCTCATCTCAAAAAACACATAGACAAGATTGAAAAAGTTCAAAGGGCCACTACAAGATGGATACCAAGCTTAAGGGACCTAAGCTACGAAGAAAGACTAAATAAACTGAATCTACCAACACTACAGGAGAGAAGGAAAAGAGGTGACATGATAATGCTATATAAGTGCATATGAGGGAAGTAGAACATAGACATAAATGATTACTTAACACATGGAGAAGCATAAGCAACAGGACACTGCAAAAAACTGCATAAGAAGAGAGGTGATAAAGACGTAAGGAATTTCAGTTTCCCAAACAGAGCAATTGATCAATGGAATGCACTACCGAATGAAATAGTGTGTGCCAAAACAATTCACAAATTTAAGGATATGTACGATAAATATGGTTTAAGACAAGGGACAGTACGAGCTTGACTCATTCCTGTAAAGATACAATTAGGTAAGAACAATTAGGTAGGTAAGAACACACTATCTATTGCCAGATGCCTCCATCCCATAAGGGGTGGCCATAAACAAATCGCCTGCATGTTGCCCTGTCCTTTGCTATTTCACTGCCCTGTTCCCAGCTCAGTAGGGTATAAAATGCCATAGAAGTGATGACCTTGACCTTTTGATCTTTAGGGTACACGGAGGTCAATGACCTTTGCATACTAATGACCTTGCAGGTGCCTGATGCACACTAATGAACTTGCATTTGATTGAAGGTCATAGGGTACAGAAAGGTCATTGACCTATAGGGTACAGAGAGAACATTGAGCTTTAAACTGAGGTTGAAAGTGTGAAATGGGCTCTCGTGTGTTCCAGAGGTCATTGACCTTTGCCTTCCCAATGACCTTGACATGATCTTTGCCTAATCAATGACCTTGAAGGCCATAGGGAACAGAGAGGTCACCCACCTTTAGGGTACAGAGAGGACATTGGTAGAAATTAAGGTTGTAGATGTTAGAATGGACATAGACGTCATTGACCTTTGTGTACCTATTGACCTTGAAAGGCTGCACAGTGACCTTGAGTTGACCTTGAAGGTGGGTCTGGGCTTGAGGCTGACCCTTGTCCCTGTGTAATGTAGGGTAAGCTGTGTGAGTGTACCCACATTCGTAATGTATCCCCCTCCTCTACTCCTCCCGGTATTGCATCATGTTTGGTAGTCCAGGTTGAAAGATGTTATATAGTGTTTGTACACGTTGGTCCTCCAAGGTATTGTATCATGTTTGGTAAATACAGGTTGAAACATGTTATATCCTGCTTGTACGCATTGGTCCTCCAAGGTATTGCATCACGTTTGGTAAATACAGGTTGAAACATGCTATATCCTGTTTTTATGCGTTGCCCCTCAAGGTATTGCATCATGTTTGGTAAATACTGGTTGAAACATGTTATATCCTGTTTGTACACCCCCCCCCCCCAATGTACCCAAGGTATTGCATCATGTTTGGTAATCCAGCTTCAAAGATGGTATATCCTGTACAACGATGTGCCCTCGTGAATTCCAATGGGAATAAAGGTACTGCATCCCATTTGGTAAACAGAGGTTCAGTTTTAGAGAGATGATGTTTTATTTGTATGTTAACCCTTGATCCTGTTCAGAGATGTCTCAACTCAGAGCATGTTTATCCTATTGGTAAATAAAATCAGGTGTGTACTCATAACATATTTGTTCGCTATCAAAAAGTCATGTATGGTGTATCAGGTTATGTGTAGTTAGAACATGTTCCAAAATATGACATCAGTCAGTCATGAAATAGTCTGGTGGCAGAATGGTCATTTTCGGGTGAACCTCGTTCTGAGACATATACAAAATTTATTGCATTTTCTGATACTTTGGGATGTAACCATCAAAATAAAAAAGTGCACTCAACTGGCACACTAGAGCGTTTCAAAATGGAGGCCAGAATCCAATATGGCTGCCTGCATGAATGATGATGCTAATAAAACTTGTTTAGCTATCTTTTCATTTTTTAAATTTTCTTCATACAACAATAATATTAACTTTTCCTATCAGAACATGCACTAAACAAGATGATCACCTGTAAACTACACATTGTAACATTTTATTTTACCGATTTTTGAGTTTTTATGATCATTTTCAGGTGCTGATAGAAGATATTTTGAATGTTAATAAATTGCTATCATCAGAGTCAATAAAACAATAAATATATCATTTGAGTGCTATTTCCTAATTCAGTGCTGCCTATATTTTAGGGACATATCTTAATTACAGATTCAGAGAGCAAACTTCTATATCAAAATATACATATTGCTTTATTTAAATTTCAGAGGAGCTTGCATTTTTCTTTTACCCAAGATTCTATTACAGAGTTATGCTGAGTTGATTTTATCTAACAGTACACTGAGACAACTTTCATGCGTTATTGTTGTACTCCAGGAGGAATTATTGGAATAACCCATCAACCAGAAGCATTGAAAAGGTGGGCTCTTGGACTACATATCTGCACTCAACTGAAAAAAGATGTTGTATCCATGCTTAATGGAAATGCACAATCCAGTCATGACCCATAACGAAGAAGGTCCTTCAAGGATACAAAGTGATGAAGTAGACAGAGCAAAAATTCGAGAGAAGCTTCAAACCCGCATAGATCCACTGAAAGGTGAGTGCCATCCACCCAGACTTATTAATGTGGTTACAGGTAGGATATGTGCAGAGCATGTCAGTGTTGACAGGGATGTTGAATTGGAAGCAGCTATGATGAAAACATTTGAGGAAGGATGGCCACAGAGTTTTCACAAGCCACTCACAAGATCAGTTGTGCTCATGTCAACTTCAAGAAAAAAAATTAAAGTGGACAATATATCTGTGTATGATACCACACTGATCTATTCAAGAGTGCTTTGTCTTCAAACCTCTAGGAACATCAACATAAGAGTTGTTCTCTCTCATGAGTTGGCTACATTTCCACCCTCAATATTCCAGGAAAAGACAGGTGATACGGGGCTGTCACCTTCTAAAACCACCCTGAAAGCCAAAACCCAAGTAGAAGTATCTGATCACAGAACGGCCCCAGCTGATGCTATATACTTGATAGGTGTGCAAATTCTCTGGGTTATCAGAGTGCCAAGCAAAGGTGTCATAGAGGATTATATACTAATGTGTGTGCAGTACATATGTCATTGTCGTTTAGCAACCAAACACACATCTTGTCTTTGACAAATATCACAGCGGAGGCATAAAACAGGCAACACGAGCAGCTAAAGCTGGGAAGGAAGCAAGCAGATGCCACACCTCTGCCACCACAGAAGGTCTGCTTATCTGTTACACACAATAAATCCCAGGTGATTAATCTCATTTGTGAGCATCTGTGTGAGCACACTGATCTACTGCCACACAATGACAAACACCTTGTGATTACAGGTAAGGAAACAGAAGAAGCAAGCCTGACTTGTGCACTACACATGAGGAAGCTGATGTTACTGTGGTGCAGCAAGCTGTCCATTTGGCAAGGTCAGGAAGACACAGCATTAGAATTGTTGCTGATGACACAGACATATTTGTCCTGCTATGCCACTTCTATAAGCAAGAAAATCTTGCCTGCAATAGGGTAATGGTTGGAACAAGCCCTTCACGATCAAATGCAGATATCAAAGCAACAGTTTAGCAAAATCAAGATGTTCTAAACAGTCTGCTACCTGCCCATGTTCTTACAGGATGTGACAGTGTCTCATGTTTATTGGTAAAGGAGGAATGTTAGAGGCAATAAAGAGTGGGAACACACTTACTAGATTAGGGTGGCAACAAGAAGAGCTGACTGATGTTACTGCTGAAGCCACGAAATTCACTGCAGTATGTTATGGCTTTCCAAATGAAAACAACATGACATCTTTAAGATATACTGTGTGGCAATCAAAGATAGACAATCTTCGGCTCACCACAGCACCAGAGCTAAAAGCTTTGCCACCAGCAACAGAAGCATTTGAAGAACATGTTTGCAGAGCCCATTTACAAGCAGCAATTTGGAGAAGCTCCCTTGATCCAGAGCCACCAGAAATGAACCCTCTTCAATATGGGTGGACCAAGAATCCTGATTCAAACATGTTGGTTCCAATTGGCTTGCCACCTGATGTTTCTCCTGCACCACTTGATATCCTAAAATTAATTAAGTTGGGTGTCAATCCCACACCGCATGTTCAACTGTCCGTTGCAGTTGTGCTGCAGCACAACTTTCTTGCTCACTGTTTTGTGCTTGCCATGGAACTGACTGCCACAGTCCTCAAAGTAAATCAAGAGTGTCAGTTGAAGAAGAGGAAAGTATGGAGCAAAGTATGGACATGGAAATGAGAGACAATATATTAATTGTAAATGTGTTTAGGTTATCAGTGTTTTTATATTTATAAGCAACCTATTATACTTCTGATGTAAAGCATTTTGATCAAATGTGAAGGCGTAATTGGTCTAGCATTCTGATATAAGGGATATGAACATTTTATTTGTGAAATAGATTATTGTTTAAATATGTTTGTTGGAACAGACATGTTAAATATTTAAAAATATTTACTGACAGAAAGACCTAATTCTCCATCCTTTCCCTGTATAGTTAAGAAAATGAAATATTGTGGTAATACCTGCCCCACAAACATATGAGTAATGGACCGATTCTGGAAAATATTGGATTCATTATGTTTATAACGGATTATGGAATGCAGGAAATGGATTTGTATTGGCTCAATGCACGATATACATTATCAAAGAGTATTGGCATGCATGATCTGGTTCCATATTGGCCCAATACATGCTTCAAGATATTGGATTTTAAGGAATTGGATCTTTATTGGCACACTATATGATTATCAATATCAGGCAGCAGTGAAAACCAAACACCGAAATCAATGGATATGGCTAACCTGTATACACTCTTGTGTAATATAAGAAAAAAACGGCTTCTTAATATATATATATATATATATATATATATATATATATATATATATATATATATATATATATATATATATATATAGTAGATAAAATATATAAAAATTACACTGCCTGGGTTTCGAACCTGCATCATCACATTGAGCCAGTCATTCTTGTATCTACTTGACCACCATAACATCGTACTTTTATGGTCTTGAAAGGAGATATTTCCTGTTTTTATTTTTGTTCAGTGACTGTATATTAGAAACTATATGTTTATTTGATATGACTATTGTGTTATGAATCCTGTAAAGTTACTATCAGTACCCAGTATCATGCATAAAGTTTAATACCAATCATCACAGACCATCATACACACCACAAAGCCAGTCAGGAGACAGGACGTGTGTGCTGGGCAATCCGCAGGTCCTGTCCTCCCCAGTTACTGTTTTTTAACCAGCGCATACCCCACTGACGGGGCTAATGTATGGCTCGGCCTGCACTGTAGGTGCAGGGAATCTTTGAACGAACGAACGATCACAGACCATATTCTCACATATAGGAACAACAAAATGTCAATATTTGGAATGGCAGAATATTCCAAAAGCAAATATGTATTTTCTTAATATTTTATGGAACTGTTTGATTCACTTATAAGGTTAATAGTTTTTGCTATGCTGTTTTCACTTAAATTGGCATCTTTCTCTCTTGAATAATGCGTTTTAACAGAATCTAATGCATTAGAATATGCTGACAGTCACAATCGAATATAGACATTATGTAATTAGTGCCCCATTATTGTCTTATACTGCCATTGAGCTAAGTTAAAAAAAAAAAAAAAACTGTAAAAGGCAGGCTATGTTAATGAGGCATTTAATTTACACTCCCCAGAACCACATATACAACAGAGAGGAGCGTAAACACACACACACACACACACACACACACACACACACACACACATATATATATATATATATATATATATATATATATATATATAATTAGGTCTATAAAATAATTATACTTCTCAGGCACAACTAACGACCCCTGGTGGCGCAGTGGGCAGCGTGTTGTGTGAGTTGTGTGGACGCAGGTTCGAAACTGGCCTGAATAAGTAAAGTTAAATCCTCTCGTTTCAGACATTCATGGCTGGACACCAGTGCAGGAAATAAGGAGAGCTTGGCTTAATATCATACGGTCTTCGTAAATTGATGAAATCTGGGTGAGCTTCATGAAAAATGAAGGAATTACTTTAAATCTTATTTATATCGGATATTGGAACTATAATGGAAGACAATAATTGGCCCATAATCAGATTGATACATGGCCGTTAATGGCCCGGGGTGCAAACGGATAACGGATTTACATTGGCCCATTACAGACAGTAGAATCTGGAAGTATCGGGCCGATACTTGATGTACAGGAAAACCAGTATCGGGCCATTATTGTGCCAATAGTTCAATGGTTGTTGAGGGTGATTGGCTAACAGGGTATGGTAATCATATCTGATGCCTTTTTTTAAGCTTTCATAATTAAGTATTTTTTCTACTCACAATTTACACATATATAATATACTTTGTTACGCCTGTAATTTCTTGATATAATTCTACAATTAAATAATGTAATTTTAGTAAAACTAGTGACAATAGTAGTCAAATATTGTAATATTTCATTTTTTTCGGGCGGCCATTTTGGATTTCGGCCCATATAACAAAATGCACAAGTGTGCCAACTGGGTGCACTTTTTTTTATTTCATTAGTAGGGTTCAGTGTATTTAAAAATGCAATAAAACTTAGTATATGTCTCGGAACGAGGTTCAGCGAAATTCCCCCAGACTAAAACACATTCACTGTTTTGTCTACTCCCTCCCTATAACGGTTAAAGATTTGGGTACACCTTGCCCCATCTGCCCCACGCCGCCTGAATCAGATGAGCGAGGGGTATTCCCCGACCTAGAAATGGAAGGCGTACCAACCAACTTACCCCACCCCTCTTTGTCATGGAGAGAGAGAGAGAGAGAGAGAGAGAGAGAGAGAGAGTGAGAGAGAGAGAGAGATCCCACCTTCACCCTTACGTAATAATGGTTGGTTTCACACACACACACACATACACACACACACACACACACACACACACACACACACACACACACACACACACACACAGGGGTATAAAGCCCCGAGAGCAAAGGCAGGAAGGGCGTATTCCCTCCTTCAGTCGGCTTTGTGGTAAGTGAAGTGGGGTTGGTCGGTGGGTACGAGCAGACCATGAGAGGAGCTGAGGTTATTCCAGATTGTCGAAGGAGCAGATATAAGCCTTACTATGGGGTAAGTTAGTTAGCACCATTTTAATCCTACCTGTAAAATCACTCCCTCCCATCCATAGAAAAGAAGGTCCTAATATATTAAACTAACTACCCAACCCCAATCCAAGGCTTATTTTGAATCATCTACATAAAACTAACACCCCATAGAAATAAATATAGTAAAAAACTAACTCAGCCCTATCCCCAGTATTGATCATTGTTTCCCCTTCTTTTACAGGGCACCAACTTACCCACACACATACACCATTCACACTGTAACTCCCACACACCCAACGAATCCTCGTGATGGAGACATTAACACCCACCCCGAATCTAGCGAGGGAAACATTCCTCCTACAACACACAGACCGACTTCTCCACAACCCATTACCAGTGGTTATTGGAGAGAATTCACGCGTGACCCGCGTACTAAGAACGACTCAGGGAAATCAAACACACCGCCACCACCGTGTGGCGATGTAAACCATCCCTCACCACCACCTGTGATCAGAAATAAACAACTGTTTGAAGATGGGGAGGATGAAAGGGAGGGTTTTAATATCAATGATGATGATGATGATGATGATGTTGATGAAACTCCACACATTGATACAAGCGGCGTTTGGAGGGCATTATAACATTTCCATTTTCTTTTCCATTCCAAAACATGAAAACCCTGACCCATTTCTGTACATTCACCGACATTTTCGGTATTTCACTGACATGCTGAGTTGAGTTTATCAGAGTCGTATAACTGAGAGGAGAGCATTAAGAATCTGGGTCATGATGTCACTCATTCTAGTGAAACAAACTGACGACCAACATTTCCGAAGATCAGTGTTCTACCTGATAATCCCGGGTATCAGTGCACTGGTAGATGAGCCAGAAGTTGTTGTACAGCACTTCCCTGATTATCTACATGAAAGACTTGAAACCAATTTACAGTATCTGGAGGATAGCGGGTGGGTTATAGATGGCATCCATTACTTTGAAGAAACGATTTGTATTCTTGAGAGGGAGAACGCTGTCGGTACCTTTATGCCTTACCCGAAGGAAGTACGTGGGAAAGAGTGGGTATTCAATCCCCCAGGTGATGACAATTGTTGCATGGTTTGATGTCTCACAGCATATCAACGTCACTTACCTTACCCCCGGAAAAACTGGTCTCACACCAAGAGACTGGTAGCCGAGCTGTGGTGCTGCAGGAGGACAATGTCGTTCGGTGATTTAAGTTTTCCAGTAGCATTTGAAAAGATCCACATTATAGAGAGATTAAACAATCTCTCCACATACATGTACAGGTTGGAGCCCAGCGACATGGAACACGCGGCTTTCCTGGCTTGAAAAGGGAGCAAGAAGTATGAAAATGTAATATATCTGCTTTTAGTTAGTGGACAGCACGTCATGCTCATCTAAGACTTCCACCAGTGGGCCTGGAGTTATTCACGCCAAAAATTCCCCTTCTACTGTTGCACTTGTATGCACGGTTGTAACAGTCTTGAGACCTTAACTCCCATGAGCAGGAGTGCACAGCTGAATAGACGTTGATTTTCCCAGAACAAGGGGAAAAAAAGACGTTAATGAACTATGCCTACACCTACTCCCCATCTCACCTGGCATTCTTTGATTTTGAGTCGAGAATGCACGAGCATACTGATGCTGAGTATGAAACATAAGGTTTTCTCCCATGGTAAAATCTCTTCACAAACCAGTCGGGTATGCCTATCTCATTACTGATGACAGGGGGGAAGTCGTAGGTTCACGCATGTATACCAGGGAGGACGCTGCCACCCATTTTATCAACACCATATCAGATTCCTGGGATTTTATTCATGCAAATATTCCTGACTATAAAATACACTGGATGAGGAAGCCAAAGCTAAATTTGCAAGGCAGGACAGGAGTGAATTGTGTAACAACGACTTTACTGAGGGTCCTGATAAACATGCCCATCACAACCACTGACAGCTGACTAATAATTACATCGATGCATATTGCCATCAGTGTAACCTGGCCTGTCACAACTCACGCAAACGTTTGATAATTTATGCACATAACATGGCTTACAATTGCTCCCTGCTCCTTAAGGAAATGAAACGTAAAGCAGATGACATCAGTGTGTGGTGTAAAGCTGGGTTGACATTGTTAAGGGTTAACATTGGCAATATCTGCATGATGGATTCCCTGGCATTTTTACAAGCCAGCTTGGGTAAACTGGTTGAGTCACATGTGGCCGAGGGTTTCACTCTCACGTACACCCGTCACATAGAGCACCTACCCCTCGAGGGTCAGGAACTCTTAGTGACAGGCAAGGGAATATTCCCTTACAAAACAGTGACAACGTATGAAAGTTTGAATGAAACGGAGCTTCCTGACGAAGAGAGATTCTGCAGTTATCTAAGACAGGAGGGCATCTCAGATGAGGATTATGCCTTAGCCAAACGTGGCCAAGGGTTTCGCTCTCACGTACACCCATCACATAGAACACCTACCCCTCGAGGGTCAGGAACTCTTAGTGACAGGCAAGGGAATATTCCCTTACAAAACAGTGACAACGTATGAAAGTTTGAATGAAACGGAGCTTCCTGACGAAGAGAGATTCTGCAGTTATCTAAGGTAGGAGGGCATCTCAGATGAGGATTATGCCTTAGGCAAACGTGTTTGGGACAAGTGCAGGCGCAGAGATCTCCATGGTTACATGCTAAATTATGTAAGGTGCAATGCTGAATTCCTAGCAAAAATTTTCATGCACTGGCAGGGTATTTTAAAGGACATGTATACCCTAGACCCAGTCTACTGTGTCTCCCTGCCTGCATATTCTTTTGATGCCTTTTTTAGGTCCTCTGGTGTTGAACTAGATCTCCCACACAACCCGCAATTGTACCGACTGATGCAAAATAACATTTTCAGGGGATTGACAACAGTTGTCAGACAGAAGATTACAGCCAGGAATAAGTTTACTGTGGGGTTTAACCCTGCAATTGAGAAAGGGTCCTGGATTCTCTACCTGGACCATAATGCCCTCTACCAAGATTTCATGCAACAGCCACTGCCAGTTGGGGATGTCCGCAAACTATAACCGGAGGAAATGAGAGAGTTCCTCGATGTCGGGCTTTGAATCACGACATCAACCATCGACGTATGGGTACGTTGCAACATTTTGCATTTGCTAGTCCCGTCGACGTACTGGTACATCGCACAATTGCAAGGTTCATAATTTGCACAATTTTAAATTTTTGCGCGTGATTTTTGGTACGTATACACGGGACACCTTCCTCTATTCCTCTACAAGATGCCAAGCAGGGACAATGCCTTACACCACATAACCTCCCCCCACCCTCACGCCATTTGTCTCAGCAATTCACCTGTTACCAGTGACCTGGCCAATAAAGACATTCAGGGCCAGAGTGATTCCCCAATTGATGACAATGTGGAGGACAAAATTTACATAGCATTAGAGGAAGAAACAGTAAGAAATGATGATCAGGTAATGTCGCCTAAAAAGGTCATGTATGTTGATGAGTTAGTGAGTGAAACAGTGCTTATCATGTCTATATTACTGTTTGAAAACCAATATACTCTCGTACTACATATAAATTCGTACCAAATAAATAAATAAATTGTTAGGACTCCATATTATAATTACAAATCATAATAGATAGATAGATAAATAGATAGATAGACAGCTCCTTGCAAGCCTGGGAAAGGAAATGATCTTGCAAGTTGACTGAAGAAATGTTGACTATACAGAGGAAGTAGCAAAGTCAGGGGATGATCTAGGTAGTGTGTCAACGAGATAGCAGGCAAACAAAGCCTAGTGACATACACACATACTCACACACAGGTTTCTGGAACTTTCCAACCACAGTGTAACACACGTGACACGACCCCTGTTTCACTAGATTTTAGGAAGCAGAGCTCAGAAGGAGACAGGCCATAGAACCGGCAGGTAGTAGGGAGAACGAGCCTAGCAACATGGGTGAGAGGAGAGAGAGAGAGAGAGAGACAGGGAGGTAGCTAGCGGGACTTAACTTAATTTCACTCGTGTGTGAGAGACTTTGTTAATATTTCCAAGACAAATAAAAATAGTCCCATACTATTCTTTACCTCTCCTGTCATTGCATGACAAAAGGGAACAAGATTATCTACTTACAAAGCTACTCACTTATAACAACCGCTCATCTACAAGTCAAATATATACAAAACCTCACTACAAGAAGCTACAAAGTTATTCTGAGATTTAGTGGCAGTGGTGGGATCTGGGGACATCGTCTCCGAATCAAAAGCGAATTTCTACAAAAGCAGGCGAGACTCTACAAGATTAGCTTCAGTTCTACAGTGAATTCTTACAAAATAAAAGCCCACAAGTGTACAATATATTCTGCATTATCAAGAGTGAAAACAAAAAAAATACCTCTCACAACCAACAAATCACAACCAGCTCCTGACAGTATTCTCTCCAACCCCCCCTCTGTCTCCACGATCATCACGCTGATTTAGAAGTGATCACACGAAGGCTTGCCAGTAGTTTAACAAAGTACTGATACAAACAATCTTGCAATTTCTACGACGAACCAACGAACTACAACCATCTACAATCAACTACAAGTAACAACTCTATGAGTCGTCTGTATAATCTTCTACACGTACCTACAAGTAGCGGCAGTCTTCATCCCACAACGAGCAAATCACAAGAAAAAAGGACCGAGAATACATCAAGAAAGAAAAACAAAACAAACAAACGAAGAATGAGACACGACTCACAACTCACAACCACCAGACCTCACCCTCCTCTCTCTACTACATCCACCCAACCTCCACCGCTGATGCAGGAGTGAAGAGGTCAAGACAACGAAGCAAATACGAAGCCCATATTCACAACCCATCTTGCTCACTCATCTTCACTCAAGTTACTCATCGCCACTCATTTACTCACCACAGCTACCAGTGTGGGAAGTTGACGTCACCATATGTGTGCTGAGACGACGCCAAACCGTGTGTCTGACCCCACAACACGTCAATCAATCCGTGAAGGACAACGCTATCACCACGTGCAACACCACTCACACCATTTCCACCACGGTAAAAATTACTGAGTTACATAGTTACTTCATTTATACAATACACAGTGATAGACAAAAAACTTCTGCACAAACTTGTAAAACGTGCTGTATAGTTACAACGTACGTACACATACTTACTTCAATTATCTGCATAACTCAAACACTAAATATCACCAACAATAAATATTCTACACTGTATATATTCATTCATTTATTATAGCAATTATTTACTACCATTTATACCTACATAAAATACGTGTTTCATACATACAGCTATACATTATTACATCTACAAAGTAATAAAGAAAATATACCATCACAGTTACTCAGTGAGCGATTAAAAGAACTGTATTAAACATTTATTAATTAAAGCTACCTTGTGGAAACAGATAAATTAAGTTGCAAGGAAAACCAGAAAAAAAAAAAAAATGGCAAACACAAATGACGTTAGCGAGAATGAACATCTTCCACACAGTCATGAAGAGAAAGATTTCCACACAGTGCTGACACATATATTACCCACGATAGGTACAAGTGAACAACAAGTCAGTGTATATAGTTAATACTGTATATAGTGATTATACATTTTTTTATGTAAAATAAAATATGGGGCTATATAATATCATTTTCAGTAATATCTGTGCAATATAAACTAAACCTTAAAAAAAGGTCCTAAGGGAATTAGCCAGCATTTATGCAACCATGAACAACACAGAAAAAGCGTAGACAAACGAAGAAAAACAAACTATAGAAAATCAATACATACAACAACAAAAAAAGAAAGAAAGAATGAAAGAAAAAGAAATAGAGTAAGATCACATAACAAACAAATGAAAATAAGTGTAAGTGTTACTACAAATGCTAAAATACCACATACTCTACAAACAAAAAAGCAAATTGTTGTTCCACAAGCTAGTGGCATGGCACATCATATCATCGACCGCAGCATGACCGGATTCAATGTCAGGACTGCAATTATTACAATTATGTAACTACAAACGATATGTAACAATTATGTAGCGACAAACGATTGCATTATGTTACACTTGCTATAATTATGTAACTACAAACAATATGTAACAATTATGTAACAGTTGCATTAACAAGATGTAACTTTTATGTAACTTTAACTACAATTATGTAACTACAAACAATATGTAACAATTATGTAACAGTTGCATTAACAAGATGTACCTTTTATGTACCTTTAACTACAATTATGTAACTACAAACAATATGTAACAATTATGTAACAGTTGCATTAACAAGATATAACTTTTATGTAACTTTAACTACAATTATGTAACTACAAACAATATGTAACAATTATGTTACAGTTGCATTAACAAGATGTAACTTTTATGTAACTTTAACTACAA
>NC_136968.1:8756224-8807489 GCF_032717465.1 Coenobita brevimanus | reverse complement strand
ACGACGATGTGAAATTCTCCATCAGGGTCTTGAACAGAGAGAGCTCCAATGACTTAAAGAGGGGGATGAGGAATTATTACCAAAATTACTTCAACAAGAAGGGGCTCTTTGATTATCCTCCGCATTTTGACAGGTTATTGTGTATTGGAAAGAGGGGATATGTAACCCACAAGGCATATATTGCACGATTAAACTGAAGTTGGGACACAGATGGCAAAGTTCCTAGGCTTTGAACAAGGTGAAACATTGACTGTATACAAGCCCATTAACTTAAGAGTACTGGTTGCGAGAGTCCATGTACCCAAGGCCTCAGCAGCAGCACCTACAACAACAGTATGGAGATCGGGAGAGGGAAACAGGGCAGCTGTGGGGGCAGTGGTGTGACGTGCCCAAAGAAGCCTTCCCTTGGATCCTGAGCGTAAGCCTCAATATGCGCCCGCCCTGCCACTAAGACGAAATTTTGCTATTGTAGTGTATGTGTATACAGATATTATTGAAAAAAGTAATTTTGGTAATCAGTTTGTAAATATTTTTGATATCTTTGCCCTACGACCCTACACAGCAAAAATTGATAATGCAATCGTTTACAAGAAAGTCTCCCCACATAACACTGAATCCATAGCCATAAAATTAACTGACGAAAATGGGGAGCCCGTTTACTTCCAAAGACACCAGAGTGTCAAATGCGCCTTGCAATTTAGATTCAAATAAATAAATAAATACCATCACTTCTGAGATATTTCATCAGTGCCACCCCACTGCCCTCAGAATGAAGGTGTCGTACCCACCCAGCAAGGAACATTTCCTCATATATTTACCGAGTCACTGCCTAGGGGATCACTGGCTGATATTAAATATTTGAAACCCTCTCCGCGAGGAACGGGGATATTCGGACTACTAATGGGACTTGCTAAAGAAGCCACCCCTTTTCTCGTTAAAAAACTCTTCCCTCTGGGTTAAATCTCATTCAGAATGTAGCAGATGATGTTTTAACTGGTAAAAATTTCAAGTCTTTGTTAAAGCAACGTGGGATCAGAGTAGTACAGGAGGTGTGAGATAAAATCATGTTGGGGGTGGGTAAAAGGCAAAAAGGGGGGAAACAGAATCACCCTGCTAACCGAAAGAGAGTAAAGGAAAACGAAGGAACACGAAAAAATCTTAGAGAAGAAATGCAAAGAAGAGAAAATATGTGAGGAGGCTATGCCCTTATGTATTCGACGTTATATGAGCTTCTGCATGCAAAAAAGCTTTTTAGTGTACCCACTGATTGCATCATGGCAAGTTACCCACGTTGGGGGGAGCATTTCCCAGATTCGCAATACGTAGCCACTGTGGTTGATAGCTTTCCTCGTGTTGACTGAAATCGTCAGGTCGAATCCAGTATTTCTAATAAATATATTAACGATGTATTGCCGCTCATCCTACCACCAACCGGTGGAAAACTGACTGACCCTTATTTTGAGTACAGGATACCACTCATTCCTGATTTTACTGATATTTCAAGCTTACTCATTGAGCTCTCTCTCAATGACGAAGGAAGACGGAATCACACCTGTAGAGGAGAGTGATCATGCCATGTTTGCCAACGGGATTCCTAATCCAGTATTTCGAGCAGTGCAGATTTTCTTCGGGGTAGAACAGATGAAAACCAACCATATCATACCATCAAAAGCTATATTAAACTTCTTATGACAGTGACCCCCGGAAAGGCTAAGAGTTTGGCCAGGGTCGGGGGTTTCCACGAAGATGGGCTGTTTTCATCCAAAAAGAAGCTTTGCCAAGGCAACCATTTCGCGGATGCGAGTGCACGAGACAAAGCTATCCTGGCTCAGATCGGGGAGAGGGCGCTGCACGTCATGTTCCCATTAATGGTCGATGTTTCCTCATGCGAAAGCTATTTACCCAGTAACCAGGACATGACACTCAGATCGGAACTGGCTGACAGGAACTTTGTGCCGCAGTCACCCAAGACAGACACTAAATTTCAGTATCAAATAAACTTCGCCAAATTATGTGACACGTGGGTTAAACCTCACAGCACGGCACTCCTTGCCTTTGAGAAAATATTTTTGACCAAAGGTTTTATGGACATCCTCTTCTCTAAAACTCGGTATAAATCGTACATCTTAGCTAGAAACCAAATGCACATTGTGATGGAAAATGTATGGGGGGAAGTATTACCAGATAAGATCTATATGGTGATGCTAGACCTTCAGTCATTTTAGGGAAATGGAAGAAAAGCCCTCTATATTTCCAGCACCTTGATGTCTCCGACATTAGTATTCACGTCAATGGGTCGGCGGCTTATACTATCAAGAGTAAATTTCCCCCCATAAATATGCGCAGTTATACTACACCTCACTGGCCAGTTTAGGGCTAAAAATTGAGGGCTTATTAAACTACGAGGATTTTACTGTGGGGAGGATGGTGAGCGTGTTTTCCTTCGTACCCGACCAATTACATGACACTCTTCCCATGCAGAGAGATGCATACTTAAGAATCGAAGTGAGTTTGGGACAATCGGATTCAAACAATAATGTGATTTTACTTTTTGGTGAAACACAAGGAACCATTAGAGTTACCTAAGATAGATCGGTACTGGTGGATGTGAGAGCTTAATTCACTCAAAGTATGAATTCACACGATATTATGCGGGTTTTGAAAGATAATCTGGAGCACGAGGTTAAGTTTTTGGGTGTATTAAGTGCTGATGAGGTGGGTAAAATGGACTTTCGTAACTACGCGAGCGATAGGCCGTATTTATTTTTAGCTAAAACTTTACCCAGTAACAATTATAGTTTGGTGCACTCGGTTGTGTTTCATGTAGATACAAAAATCAAGCAGTTCTATGTGTTTGATTCATATGGCTTTAACCCTCGAGTGTATACACAGTATTTTAGTAAGTTTATAAATAAACATCATGGGTATACACTGCACTATAACATGAAAAGATTACAACACGGAGATTCGTACGTGTGAGGATTATATGCAGCACACACATCAACACTGATCACGAATAAAGGCCTCCACTATTTTATCAACGAAATCATTCGTAACTGGTCATCTAAAAATTATCACTCCAATGACAGAAAAATAGTCAGATTTACTAATATCTACATGATACCTAGTTACTGTCATCAAACATTCTGTCCGCACATTACATTCCGTGATTGTATAAAACTATATTGTTAATGACAAGGTACACACACACACACACACACACACACACACACACACACACACACACACACACACACACACACTACTGTAAATTGCAATTTCAGGATTGCATATAACATACTGTTGTTAACAGCAGTGAAGGTTACAAAAAGAGCCTAATTTATAAAAAGGGAAACTACCATGACCTAAAGAAGTACGTCTTAGAAATAGATTGGGAAAAGGAGCTTAGAGGACAAGATTTAAATGCTATATATAAAAAACTCTGTGAACTTTATGAAATAGGAGTCCAGAAGAACATCCCACAGCACAAAGAATGAGAAGAGAAAATAAAGCAATGGTTTAAAACAGAATGTAAGAAAAAAAAAAAGAAGAGATTTGTTGTGGAACAGATACAGAAGATACGATAGTGAAAGGGCATATATCAACTATAAACAGAGAAGAAACGATTATACAAGAGTAAGGAGGGAAGCCCAAAAACAGTTTGAGGAGGACATCATGCATAAAAGTAGTGATCAACCGGATCTGCATCGGAACAAAACCAAACTAAAAGATAAAATACAATCCTTTATGGATGAGGGGATCACCTATACACAAGAGAAGGATATCTGTGATGCACTAAATAAGAATTTCCAATCAGTTTTTACAGAAGAAAGAAAAAATTTAGAGGGATGATATGGAACATGCATGCCCACACATATTACCAGATATACAAATATCAGAAAAAGAAATAAAGAAGAAGAAAAAAATTTAGAGGGATGATATGGAACATGCATGCCCACACATTACCAGATATACAAATATCAGAAAAAGAAATACAGGAGAAGTTAAGTAAATTAGACAAAGGAAAAACAAATAGTTCTGATGAAATTTCATGTTGGGTGCTACATGAATGTGCAAAGAAGTTAAGTAAACCATTATCTTTAATTTCCAAGGAATATTTGGGACAAGGTAAACTACCTGATATTTAGAAGAAAGTAAACATTGTTCCATTATTCAAGAAAGGGAATAGACAAAATCCACTCAACTATCGACCAGTATCACTAACCAGTGTTGTAAGCAAGGTATTAGAAAAGCTGATTAAGAAAAGTTTGGGTAATGCATCTAGAAGAACACAGTATGATAACAGAAAAGAGTTTGGTTTCAGAAAGGGAAAATCATGTGTTACTAATCTGTTGGGCTACTATGATAGAGTAACAGAAACATTACAGAAAAGAGAACGATGGGTGGACAGTATCTATTTAGATTTGAAGAGAGCATTTGACAGAGTACCACACCGAAGACTTTTATGCAAACTGTACCATCAAGGAGGAATCCGAGGCAAACTGTATTGTTGGACGTAAGATTTTCTCAAAAAAAGAGAAATGAGAACAGTACTAAGGGGAAATTTCTCATCATAGAGGGAAGTGACTAGCAGAGTTCCATAGTGTATATAAATGATATAGTGTATATAAATGATATAGATAACAACATTGGAAACGAAAGCTATCTAAGTATGTTTGCTGATGATGCAAAAATACAAAGGAAAATTACTAACACAGACTCTTGTAAAGAGTTACAAGGATGAAATAAACTTCATGAATGGAGCAATACATGGCAAATGGAATTCAATGTCAGCAGGTGTCATGTAATCAAGTTTGGTAAAAGCAGAAATAGACCTAATTGGGATAATAAGTTAGGAAATAAAACATACACACATCAGAAAGGGAGAAGGACCTAGGTGTGATTATCAATAACAGCCTATCTCCGGCTGATCACATCAGTGAGAAGGTATGTAACATGTATACACTGCTTGCAAATATGAGAATAGCATGCACATACATAAATGAAGACATGATAAGAAAGATAATAACATCATTCATCAGACCAACCCTGGAGTATGTGTCAGTAGTCTAGAGTCCTCATCTCGAAAAACACATAGATAAGATTGAAAAAGTTCAAAGGGCCGCTACTAGATGGGTAACAAGGTTAGCGGATCTAAGGGTTCTAAGCTTCCAATTGCTTTAACATCCTGTATTTCAAAAGTTTTCGAGTCAATTCTTAATAGAAAAATTTTAAAGCATCTTTCCTATCACAACCTTCTTTCTGATCGTCCGTATGGGTTCCGTAAGGGACGCCCCGCTGGCGATCTTCTCACCTGTCTTTCAGTCTTTCGGGACTTTGGTGATAGCTTTGCCGTTGCACTTATCTCAAAGGCTTTCGATCGAGTCTGGCATAAATCTTTATTATCCAAACTGCCCTCTTACGGTTTCTATCCTTCTATCTGCGCTTTCATCTATAGCTTCCTTTCTGGTCGTTCTATAGCCGATGGTCGTTCTATAGCCGATTATGTAGACGGCCGTCGTTCTAGACATATCAACAGTGGTGTTCCTCAGAGCACTCTCCTATCACCAACTCTCTTCCCCTTATTCATCAGTGACTTTCTAAGCTGTACATCTAACCCTATCCACTCGTATGCTGATGACTCCATCATCCACCTTTCCACTCGGTTCCCACAACGTCCATCTCAGCAGTTATTTCAACAAGCAAGGGATGATGCTGTGGCACACCTAATGTCTGACTTAGCTCGTATCTCTGACAGGGGTAAAAATAATCTTGTTGTTTTTAATGCATAAAATACACAGTTCTTACACCTATCAACCCGACACAATCTTCCACAGGTGTACCCACTAATGTTTAATAATATTCAGCTTAATCCTGCATCATTCTTGAATATGCTTGGGGTTTCATTCACTCGGGACTTATCTTGGAAAGATCATATTACATCTCTTGTAAAATTTGCTTCCAAGAGATCGGGTGTAGTAAGCCGAATCTGTTCCTTCTTTACCCCTGCACAACTGTTGACTCTATACACAGGTTTTATCCGCCCCTGTGCGGAGTACAACTCTCATCTGTGGGGAGGTACCCCACATACAACTCATCTCAATAGGGTAGAGTAGAAGGCCTTTCGTCTCATTAACTCTCCTCCTCTCACTGGCTCCCTTCAATTTCTGTTGCATCTTTATCTCTTTTCTGTCACTACTTCAATGGTTACTGCTCCTCTGAACTGTCTGCTTGCATCCCTCCACCTCTATGACGGTCGCGTAGCACCCGTCTAGCAGCAAACTCTCATTCCTTTTCTGTCCAACTCTCTAAGGCAAGAGTTAACCGTTACTCCCAGTCCTTCATTTATGCAACAGGTCAGCTCTGGAACTGTCTCCTCTGTCTGTATTTCCTACGAGCTATGATCCCCAGTCTTTCAAACGCAGTGTGTCCAGGCATCTCGAAAAGATCGGATCTTGAATTTGGCTTTCTCTTGTTTTTTTTTTTTTTTTCTCTTGGAAGGAACAGTTGTTGCGGGCTCGTGGCTAAGAAGAAAGACTAGAAAAACTAAATCTACCTACGCTACGGGAGAGAAGGAAAAGAGGATACATGATTATGCTATTTAAATGCATATCAGGGAAGGAGAAAATAGACATAAATGATTACATAACCTATGGGGATGCATCAGCAAGATGGCACTGCAAAAAACTCATAATAAGAGAGGCGATAAAGATGTAAGGATATTTAGTTTTACAAATAGGGCAACTGATTAGTGGAATGCTACCGAATGACATAGTGTGTGCCAAAACAATTCATAAATTTAAGGATATGTACGAAAAAAATGGTTTAAGACGCGGGACAGTACGAGATTGACCAATTCCTGTAAAGATACAATTAAGTAAGAACAATTAGTTAAGAACACACACACACGCCACTCCCTGGGGTGGGTAAGTCCTAAGCTCATTACACAAACACAAGCCATCACCCTGCTCGTGCGATTCCGAGCTACGCCCTCTACCCTGTCGCCCATTAGTATTCCTCCCTCCTGCCCCTTCACCTCCATTGTTGGTGGGTATATAACTCGCAAGCTGCTCACTAAACTAGCTTCAGTACCGATTCTCCTGTGTGTGTTGTGGGGGAGCCATGGCCACCGGTACTAGTAGCAACATGTGTGCAGCTACTGTATGTTATCATCTACACATAATAAAGGGTTATTATATGGCTGAATCGGTAGAGAGGCGGCCTGCAGTCCTGATGGACGCAGGTACGAATCCCGGCTGGGGCAGGGAACAGTTTAAGGATTTGAATTTCATAAAAAGCAGACTTTCCTGATCTACCAGATTACCCGCCGACATGTCGTAAAAATACCCCCGCTAATACCAATACACCAGTCCTGTATGAGACAGCCCTAGCATGTATTCAATATGGACAGTGGGTGTTAGTGCCGAAGTGGTGACATGTGGAGGTGTAGGAGGACTACTGGGCCTTGGGATAGGCTACTGCCCCCGAGATATAGGCCCTGAAGCCTTTGCCCAGAGTCGGACACATAAAAAAAAAAAAATAATAATAATAATATATCCTGTGAGATACTCTTATAAGTGAGTGAAAGAATAAAATGCAATAGTTATCTGACTGGCTGCTTGAGGGATAATAGCTACATTCCCGCCTATTATATTTCCAGAACACCCTGCCACCAGCACATCCTGACAGACGGAGGCATCATCATCTCCAGTTTTCAAAACAGGTGAGTTTACTTCATGTCTATGATTGTGCTTAAATACATGGGTGACTATTGCAGTGAGTTTTCATCACCCAAACCTCCTTTTCCACACTAGAGCAGAGTGAGGAGTAGCAACGTCCAGACGCCCCAATTCAGTAGACCACAAGCCCCCAGAATCCTTGTTTTCTTTAAAAAACTTGTTTCTTGTTTTGATTTTTAACAAGTTCATTACATGTAGGTTTTTTCCTTTTCTCCCACACAGGTCCCCCACCTTATACGTGGAAACCCTCATCCTATCCCCCGAAATACCCAAAAATACACGCCGGGGTTGGTGCTGGCAGAAGGTGCTCATGTGCGAAGTCCAATACGCAGTCGACCTTGAAGAATGTACTGGCGAGTTTGATCGACCTCTTGGATAAGATAGTGGGCGGTGGGTGCTCACGAGCCCGGACCACGGAAAAGGGAATTCAGGAGCCACCCACACACACATCCACGGTGATGCAGTCATCCCCTACTCCTGATACCAACACCACCCATCCTCAGACAATACCAGCTTCAGTGGAACAAGGTGTGACAAGGAGTGGGGCCACCCCCCTGGGGGATGCTGACGGGGCAGGTCAGGAAAATACGAGGAGGAAGAGCAGCAGCAGCAGCAGAAAATACGATGGGGACACCCAACTCCGACTTCAAGACTCCTCCCAACCCCCTTGGGGCAGCTACGAATGCGCCAACTGTGCGTGGGAGTGGTAAAGGCATACAGAGGGTCAGGTCAGTTCGGGATCACATTGCCCCAGCTGGTTCGACCCCAGGTCCCCACTTTCAGCAATGACTCAACTTCACACAAAAACAACAACACCACACACACTCTGCACCTTCGCGTAAAACACAAAGAAGTAGCAAAGTTATTGGTTTTACCAACCTCACTCAGACTCAAAGCTCATCCTCAGGATCCCAACGTTCAGATGATGGTCTCAGCAAAACAGATACAATGGCTCAGTTTGTGGAGACATGGGACGGCAATATGGACAGCCTGATGGAGGGTTCCCAAAACGCAACCCAAAATATGCTGTCGAAAATTGATCCTGATATATTCAATCTCAAAGCATGGACTGAATTGTGTCTGACATATATCGAGGGGATAATATTTCTTAGGATGGAATGTATTTCTAGTCTTTTTCTGACATGGAAAAATAGGACTGTGAGTAGTTCATTAAGTGCAGTGAGTTGTGTAGGTGGTGGATAGCTTTTAAGATCTAGAAAGTAATTTTTATCATTTTTAAAAGTCTATACTCTGTTCACTTTAACTAGGCCCAAATCACAGTCATGATGTCTCAGTTGTAGTATTGTCTTAGGCTAACTTTGAGTTACAAAAAATAAGCCGCAAAATGATGAAAATTATGGCCTAGTTAAAATGAATGGACTGTAGGGATGTGTGAACTTAAACCGGTATGTGTAATTTTCTCTTGTGTGCTGGATTATAATTTTTAGATGGAATCCCTCGATATTTCATATATGTTTGTGGGGGGACAAAATACCCTCATATTATTAGTTTTTCTTAGTTTGAGTCGTGATGAATTTCACACCCATTACAGTTATGGATGATTTTGTTAGCTATTTTTAAGTAGGTCTGCAGTTTATACTTTCTTTTTCTCTTTCTTAATGTACCTCCTAACATATCTTCCTAGGTGGGTATACGTTGGTAGTTTTTAAGTTGATGCGATGGAAGGGTAGCGAATGGTATTAATTATTTTGACTCAATAACAGATAAGTGAACATTATGTTAGTTTTTTTAAGATGCAGTTTATTTAAAATGTACTTTACTCCATATGGAAGGAGTAGGAGGGTAGCTTTTGTTACTAGAGTCTAAGGATGTGATTTTCACACTAATTTATGAAACATTAAAAAATAAATTAACTATAAAATCCAATGGGGATTTTCTTTCCGTTGTGTGTTTGAGGGGGAAGGGGAGCGAGCGTTTGATGTTACATAACTCCTCTCTGTCTCGCAGTGTGTGAGTGTGTGTGTCGTGGGAGTAGATGATGGACCCTCTAACCATCATCAAAAAATTGGCACCCCAGTGAGGATGAACCCAAGGGCCCAGACAACGCCAGTATGCACGGATCTATCTATCCGTATATTTATCTATCTATCTATCTATATCTGTCTATCTATCTATCTATAGCTATCTACCTATCCATATGTATATATATACATACATACACACACACACACACACACACACACACACACATATATATATATATATATATATATATATATATATATATATATATATATATATACACTATCTCTATCTATTTCCAGACCCCTCAATCCCGTTTGGGGTGGCCACAGACAAATCGCCTCCAAGTCGCCCTGTCCTTCGCCATTTCACTGCCCTGCTCCCAATTCACACTCCCCTCTCTCATATACCTCCCCACCCCATCCCTCCATCTCATCCTCGGCCTCCCCCTCCCTCTTCCCCCTTCCACCTGACTCACATACACTCTCTTCGTCAGTCTTTCACCCTCCATCCTCTCCACATGGCCAAACCACCCTAGTGTGTTCCTCATAACGCTTCCTATCACATCCACATCCACACCACAACGGTCCTTTATATCCTCATTCGTCAGCCTGTCTCTCCACGTGACTCCACAGGCTCCTCTTAAATAACTCATTTCCACTGCTCTCACTCTTGACTTGTGTCCTTCCAACAATGTCCAAGCTTCACTTCCGTACGTTAGAGTTGTTATCACAATACTGTCATGTAGTAAGTTTTTCACTTCCATGCTCACTTTCCTGTTTCTTATCACTGCTTTCAAAGAACCAGCAACCTTTCTTCCCTGCTGTACCCTTTCAAGCACTTCACATAACATGTCATAAAGACTTTGTAGTTAATTGTAGAGAAGTATATGTTAGACTTGTGGTCGAGCGGCTTTTATATCTTGTAGTAGTTTCCCCACCAGATGTCATGTAGTGACGGGAGAGGTAAAGAATAGTATGGGACTATCTTTATTTGTCTTGGAAATATTAAACAGGTATAATAGTATAAGTCCTGGGTAGCTACCTCCCTGTCTCGCTATCTCTCTCTCTCTGTTCTCAAGCTAATCTCCGTCTCGACCTCCCTATAGGGTCGCTTGTCTCCTTCTAAACTCTCTTTCCTGAAATCTCGTGTAGTAGGGTGTGTGTGTGTCCCGCACCTTCCTCATGGCAACAGAACCTTCTCACGAGAGGACTGCTGACAGCTATGAATCATCTCCTTACTGGCCGCTGTCGTCAGCTTTCCCCCGTGTAAGCGTTTAGCGCTGCTCGCCTCTCGCAAACACAACACCTTCTCATCATTTGACTTCCTGCTTCTATCTGTCTCTCTATCTATCTATTTATCTATCTATCTATTATGTAGTCCTATATTTGCTCGGCCGCGCGAAAATGACGTACCATCGACATTTAATAGTTATAATATATTAATACATACTACATACACATTATAATGAACTTATAAGTTAATTAAGTGAAATACATAATATTGTAAAGTAACATAATTGTATGAATATTGTATACATATATTATGCATAGTAAATAGTGATTATTCAGTAATATTACATTTTAAATAAGTTGAATACATATTGGAATAAATGCATTAAAGTAAATTATTTAACTGTAATACAGTATGTACTTGGGTTATTATAGTGAATTGCATACATGCAAGAATAAAAATAGTTTAAAATTAAGAATATTGTAAGAGTTACTATTTCATTTAAAGATAATGGTACTGGTCTGCCATATATGGGTCATTCTTCTTTGTGTTATTATTATTATTATTATTATTTTTTTTTTTTTTTTTTTTTATATATATATAATTAATACTATATACAAAATATATACACTTCATTCAGGGTGGTTAACTGTGATGTTAACTCTACCCCCACAAAACAAAGACTCCAAATTAGCAATTCTTTCATGCATTCTGTGCATGGCCAACAGCAATACTGCAACAACAATGCAGATAATTATGAAGACAGAAGGTGCTTGGCTATACACATAATATGGGTTGAACATACTCAAACTCAAATCTTCCCAGGGCTTCATTGTTTCATTGATCAGCTGCATAGTTTCAAACTTAGGTGAAGTCAGCTTAATACTTGTGCTCATGTTTAAGTCCATATCAGGCAGTGGGTGGAAATGTTTGTGTGTATGATTGAGAATGGCGTAGTGATTGATGGTGGAAAAAGTAGACATGGATGGTGTAAATACCGCACAGTAGTCTGGTGCTATGTATAATCCTGAGGCTGATGTATGAGATGGTGGTATATCTGGACAGACTATGTAAACTGATGTGTTATGAGGGAAATAAAAAAACTGCGAGTGTCCAATGCGTTGATGGTGTACAAGTTTATCTGGAGCAAAAGTGAAGTTGCAATGATGATGAATATTGTTATTGCTGATGATAGCCATTTCACAAGGGACCGTATCAGTAGGCTGAAACGTGAAAATGTACGCAGGACAAAGATGAACAGCATGTAAGGATGTGCGGCACTTTCGCTCAATCGTTGACTCACTTGCGAAAGTGACAGTGTCTCGTCTCTTGGAGACCATGATGAGTTCGGTGTCTGTGTTGATGTTGATGATGACTAAAGTGTTGTTGTTTCTATAGGGGAAGGGGTGGATTTTGGTATACTGTGAACAGGTCTTCCGTGATGAATGGTACATGAACTATCACTGATGTTGGTGTTAGTGTTGCTTCCAAGTACGGGTAATATTGCATAAATTCCCTACTGCGGAACAATGGCTTCAATTTATGTTTATGTATGCCTTGACTAACTATCTGACGTAGCTCATGAACTGGGAGTAAGTCATTTGTGATCTTGCCATCACCAGCATTCGAAATTCCTTGCATAAGTGCCCTGAAATGATCTCTAGTGTTCTCTAATTGTAGTAGAATCGTGTCAATATGTTCTGTGATGAGGGAGAAGTGCTGGAAAAGGGTAACGTTACCCTCCAAGTTATTTATTTTATCTATACTCTCGAGAGCTACGTTTTCTGCTTGTTTCAGATTTTTCACAATTGTTTTCATTGCCAAGTTCTGTCCTGTGATGAATTTATCTTGGTATGTTAGTACCTGAGCTATCTTATTAAATTTTTTGTTTATTTCTTTAAGGTCATCCTCTGTAGCCAATCCAAAGATGTTCCCAAGAATTGCGCCGCCCAGATCGAACAAACCGCGCTTTTGGCGAGTACGTGTGATGTTGTTCCTGTCGCTCAGCACCTCTGTTCCAGAAGATGGGAGATCTTGGATCATGACGAGCATAGTTGACTTCGCCTGTTCTAGTTTCCATTTCGCTAACTTCACCATTTCATCCACTTCCTTGGTGATATGTGATTGTGAAACATAATTCCCTATCTTGAAGTCCAGAGTTCGCATCGGCGTCGCAAGTCTTTCTATATAGAAGTAGGTAAGTCATACAAGTAATCTAGACTTATTTCAGTACTCATGACATCCTTGACGATTGTAGTCGTGGCCGTTGGAGCTATGAGGCATCCTTGTCGTACTATATGCTTGGGGTCTAGGTGCGCATATACTCTTACTATGTATAGGAGAATCCATAGCATAAGTCCCTTCATCGTAACCTACCGAAAAAAAAAAATCTATTAATTTCCTATAAAGCTGTGGTTGATGATAGTGATGATGTGCGTTACGGTTGGCTGTTATTTCATTTATAGAAGGAGTTTAAATCGATATTTAATTCTCGTAAATGATGTACTGTAGATTTCATTGGAATAGTTGCACCTATGTTCGATTGTTTGGTATATGACCTTAATTTCTTTTTGTAATCATTGTTGTGTTCTTGCTTGGTTTCTTGAGGTACGTTCACCTGTTCGGTTGTATCCGAGGCTGAATAATTATGTGATAATTCCCTTGAAACTCGTTTTAAATGGTCAATATGAACTTGTTTTTCCTCGCCACTTGAAAGTGACTTAATTAAAACTTTGTTTGCCTTTATGTTAATTACTCTGTATGGGCCCTCAAATTTAGGGGATAATTTATTGTCTCTCGTATGAATGACTCCGTAAACAATGTCTCCTAAGCTGATAGGTGAATCTTTTGCCCTTTTGTTAAATGCCTCCGTCATTTCTTCCTTGGACATCGTTAATTGTTTTTGTACTCTTTTGTGTATGTCCTGGAATTCACGTAAACGGAGTTTAGAGTAATCATCGTAATTGTATATAGGCATGCTGTCACCTTCTAGGAGCTCATATGGTAATTTTTTATCCGTGCCATATATAATGAAATGTGGTGTGTCACCAATGGATTTATTTATAGACCCATTAATGGAGGCCTCTACTCTGGGAATCCAATCATCCCAGCTTGCATAATTTTCACTGAGAATGTGTCGTAGCACATCTAATACCTTTTTATTTTGTCTCTGTACCAACCCATTCGATGCTGGGTGATAGGCCAAAACGTTAACCTTTTTAATGTTGTATTGTTTACATATTTCTTGTAAGATCTCAGAATTAAATTCTCCTCCATTATCACTTATTAGTACCTTAGGGGTAGTAAAGCGACATATTACATTATCTGTTATTGCCTTTGCTACTGTCTCTGCTGTCTTATCTTTAATTGGAGCTAAAATGACATAACGGGAAAAATGATCCGTTGCTACGAATAAGTATAGATTATTATTGTATGATAATGGCAACTTGAGTAAATCAACAGCGACAACGTCCCATGGTTGATGTGGTACTGGGTAATTACCCATCGGTGCAGGTGTGATTGGGTATCCTTTGTGTTTCGCACATGATTCGCATCTGTCTATATGATTGTGTATATCTCTTCGTAATGAAGGCCAGTAATATAATAGCTGGGCTTGGTTGAATGTCTTATCCTTTCCAGGGTGTCCTGCATGTGGGCTGTCGTGTATCATTCGTAATACTTGGGGTATCATGTCATTAGGTACTACCAACTGGTTAGTATTTCTTTGGCGTTTTGGTTGTTTAGAGTTAATTTTGTATAATGTATTATTGACCATTGTGAATTGTTCAAGTGGGACATGCAGTTTGGGTAATTGTATGTCATCTCCACTTTCTAACTTGTATATTACTTTTGACCATACTGGGTCAAGTCTTTGTGCCTTTGCGATATCCTCGTGGTTTGGGATATTTCCTTTGAGATCTAACGCCGCAACCTGAATTGTGTTCGGGTTCCTAGATAATGCGTCCGCTACTATATTCATTTTACCTTGTATATAATGTATTTGTACATTGTAGTTTTCAACTGTACATTTCCATCTTGCTCTCCTCCCAGAAAGGAGTTTTCTTTAAACATACCCACCAGTGGTTTATGGTCGGTGAATAAGTGGATTTCGTAACCATATACCAAATCTCGAAACTTTTGTAATGCAAAAATCACTGCAAGTGCCTCTAAGTCTGTAGTGCTATAATTTTTTCTGCACCTCTTGTTTGTCTGCTGGCAAATGCAATTGGTTGATTCTTTCCTCTTTTATCTTCCTGCATCAGTACAGCCCCTAATCCTTTAACTGATGCGTCTGTACAAATAAGAAATGATTTCGTGTAATCTGGATATGCTAAACAAGGTGCATTCGTTAGTTTAATTTTTAGATTGTTAAATGCCCTTTTTTGTTCTTCTTCCCATTGGAATACAGCATCTTTTTTGAGTAGTTGGAATAGAGGGAAGGCTATATGAGAGAACTGTGGTACGAAGGACCTATAGTACCCAGCCAGACCTAAAAATTGTCTAACTTCGTCAGTCGTAGTGGGTTCAGGAAAATCTCTCACTGCCTGTATTTTGTCATCAGTGGTGTGAATACCATCAGAGCTTAATTTGTGGCCTAAGAAATTTATTTCCTTAAAGCAAAATTTGCATTTAGAAAGTTTAATTTTTAATCCAGCATCACTAAGCTTTTGTAAGAGTAAGTCTAATTTCCTGAGATGATCCTTAATATTCTTCGTTGCGATAATAATATCGTCAAGATAAACAAATATTCCTTGTCCTAAAATTCCGGACAATACGTAATTCATAAGACGCTGGAACGTACCAGGGGCTGTCCTCAGTCCCATTGGCATTCTTGTATATTGATAATGGCCTCTGTTTGTTGAAAAGGCAGTGTATTTACGTGACTCTGAGATACCGGAATCTGATAGTATCCGTTTAGGAGATCGATGGTCGAGAATATATTATTCTCAGGACCAATATTCTGTAGCACATCACTTAGCAATGGCATGGGAAATCTGTCTGGGATGGTGTGATTATTTAGTTTACGGTAATCTACTACCGCACGCATTTCTCCATTTCTCTTGGGCACAAAGAAAAGGGGAGCGTTCCACGGAGAAACTGAAGGCTCAATAATTCCAAGCTTTAACATTTCATCGACATACTGATTAGCAAGTGTACGTTGGGAGTGTGGTATGCGATAAGCTGGTACGAAAATTGGTGGTGTTTCTGGGTGCACATTAATCATGTGATTAATCAAGTTAGTACACCCTAATCGTTCTCCGGGCAAGGCTACGGTGTCCCTGTGTGTTTCCAGCAGGGTTAACAAATCATTTTCTTCGTCAAATTCAATATATATATATATATATATATATATATATATATATATATATATATATATATATATATATATATATATATATATATATATATATATATTTATATATATATGTATATATATATATATATATATATATATATATATATATATATATATATATATATATATATATATATATATATATATATATATATATATATATATATATATATATATATATATATATATATATATATATATATATATATATATATATATATATATATATATATATATATATATATATATATATATATATATATATATATATATATATATATATATATATATATACTGTATATATATATATATATATATATATATATATATATATATATATATATATATATATATATATATATATATATATATATATATATATATATAAAAGGTAATGCCGAGTAATCCTGCTGAGAAAAAATACAAACCAATACAAGAACACATGACTCATTGAATTGTTTTTGAATAGCATTTAAAATTCTGATACATGTTGACAAACAGTGTTTTCAGCCCTGTCACTGATATGTGTAGCAAACCTTCCCATATGTTCAGCCTTAGCCTTATCTGTTTAAAATTACTGATTAATCTGGTCATCTGATGTAAACTGAAGACCTGTTTTGAAAGTACTTGCATTAAATATACCCATATGTAGCCAGTGATATACTGAGAAAATTACATTATACAGTATGTACTTTCAGCGATGATAACTGCTTTTTAGAGAATTAGGAAGAAAATTACAATAGTTTCTAACTTAATTGCGGACATAAGACTGAAAGTTGGATTACAAATGTGGGCAGTTGTGTGCGTGTATGCGCCAACGCAAGATCGTGCAAGCAGAGGGAGAGAAGAGTTCTGGACAAATGTGGAAGTGTGCATGGAAAAATTTGAATGGTATGAGAGTGTGTTTTTGATTGGTGATATGAATGGTAAAGTAGGGAATGTGAAGGTGGATGGAGTAGTTGGTGAGTGGGGTGTGCCTGCTGAAATAGATGAGAATGGCAGTGATTTAGTGGACTTTTGTGCCAGGAGGGGTTTGGTGATTGCCAATACCCTCTTCAGGCACAAAATGATCCGCAGGTATACATGGTGAGTGATGAGAAGGGTGGATGGTGAACTGAATGAAACGAAGGCAATGATTGATTACGTGTGTGTGTGGATGAAAGGGTGCGAAGATGTGTAATGGATGCAAGAGCATACAGAGGTTGGGGGAGTGGATTTAGGTCCAATTAAAATGGAGTAATAGAAGAAGAGAAGAACGGGAGGAAGGAGTAGATGTAAGGAGAGTGGAAAGGTTACAAGAGGATGAAAAAAAAGGCAGACTATAAGAGAAAAATGGAGATACGATTGGATAATATGAATTGGAGCAGACGGGGGACGTGGAAGGTGTGTGCAAGATATTCACAGAGAAAATATGTGCAGAATGTGAGGTGGTGTGTGGGGTGAGGAGAAGAAGAAAGGGGGTGCAAGGAACAGTATGATGGAATGAAGAGGTGAGACAGGCTGTGGCATAAAGAAGAAAGCATATAATGAATGGATAAGAAATAGGGGCGTGGAAGAAATTGAGAGACAGGAAAGAGAGTTATATGTAGAGAGAATGAGAGAGGTGAAAAGATTACTAGGAGAGAGTAAGAAGGAAGTGGATGAGGAATTTGGAAGGAATTTGAGTGCAAAGTGAAGGGAATGTAAGAAAATGTTCAGGAAAGAGGTAAAGAGAGTCAGACAGGGTGGCAATGAAGTTAGTAGCGGAGTGAAAGATAAAAATGGTAGATTACAAGTTGAGAAGAGAGATAAAGTGAGCAGACGGAGAGAACACTTTAATGAATTGTTGAATTCAGAGAATGAAAGTAATGCGAGTATAAGTGGCTGGGGAATGGCCGGGAGAAGGAGGGAGGTGAGAAGACAGGAAGAAATCAGTAGGATGGAAGTTGTGGAAGCAATGAAGCAATCAAAATGGGGAAAGCCCAAGGAATTACTGGAGTGTGTGGTGAAATGCTGAAGCATGGGGGAGAGAGAGTACTTGAATTGATGTGGAAGATATGTAGATTGGCCTGGGAGGAAGGTAAAATCCCGGATTATTGGAAGTCAGGTATAATTATTCCCTTGTACGGTACATAGGGAAAGGGGAAAGAGGAGTGTGTGGTAATCATAGGAGCATTGGTCTTCTTAGTGCAATAGGAAAAGTATACCGTAGGATACTTATTGACAGAGTTAAGGAAATAACAGAGGAATTAGTTGGAAAAGAATAGGGAGGCTTTAGGAAGAGAAGTGGTTGTGTAGATCAGATAATCATTCTTAGATCTTTAGTGGAGTGTCTAGAGAAGGGAAAGAAGTTGTATGCAACCTTCATGGATTTGGAGAAAGCATATGACAGGGTGGATAGACAAGGATTGTGGAAAGTATTAAGGATATATGGAGTAGATGGGAAACTGTTGAATGCTGTGATGAGTATGTATGAGGGTACTAAGGCTGCAGTGCGTGTGGATAGTGAACTGAGTGTTTTTCTATTTGAAGTTTGGGTTGAAACAGAGATGCGTCATGTCTCCTTAATTGTTCAATCTGTATATGGATGGGGTTATAAAAGAGATACAAGGTAGGGCAGTGGATGTTGGAGTGGCCCTAATGAGAGAGGGCAGTGTTTGGAAACTCCCTGTACTGTTGTTTGCATATGATACTGTGTTGTTGAATGAAGACGAAAGGGAGCTGCAAGGCTTGGCGGATGAGATTGGGAGAGTGTGTAAGAAACGGAATTTAAAGGTGAATGTAGGGAAGAGTAAAGTTACGGTCTTTGAGAGAGGTGAAGTCAGTGAATGTATAGTGAGGCTGGATGACGAGGAAATGGAAAATGAGAGTACATTTAAGTACTTGGGTAGTGTGATGAGGAAGGATGGAAGTTTGGAGGGTGAAGTGCTTGAAAGGGTACAGCAAGGAAGAAAGGTCGCTGGTTCCTTGATGGTAATGATAAGAAACAGGGAAGTGAGTATGGAAGTGAAAAAGTTATTACATGTCAGTATTGTGATACTAACTCTAACGTATGGATGTGATGCTTCGACGTTGTTGGTGGGACACAAGTCAAGAGTGAGAGCAGTGAAAATAAGTCATTTGAGAGGAGCCTGTGGAGTCACATGGAGACACAGACTGACATATGATGATGTGAAGGAGCATTGTGGTGTGGATGTGGATGTGATGGGATGCATTAGGAGAAACACACTGAGGTGGTTTGGCCATGTGGAGAGGATGGAGAGTGAGAAACTGACGAGGTGAGTGTGTGTGAGTGAGGTGGAGGGAGAGATAGGGAGGGGAAGGCCAATGATGAGATGGAGGGATGGAGTGGAGAGGTATATGAGAGAAGGGGGTGTGAATTGGGAGCAGGGCAGTGAAATGGTGGGGAACAGGATGACATGGATGCTATTTGTTTGTGGTCACCCCGTATAAGGGATTAAGGCGTCTGGCAATAGACAGATAGATAGAAATTTGTTTAGATAACAATATGAACGAAAGATTCTAGTAAGTGTGTGAAACACTAAAAAATGCCAACATTTCTAAGAGACTAAAGATGATTCCTACAAAGCTGCAGTATACTGACATACTTTTCAGCAAAATGTCATGATTATTAATGAACATACAAGAATATAGCATCCCCAAATTTGTGTGTTAATAAGGTTTGACGTTTGATCTCATATATCCTTTTAAAATGCGGAAATAAAAAAGATACATTAAAATGCAAATTGTGTATTGGGGTACTGGCCCAAGAAAAACTGTACCAAATCTGAACCGAACACATAAATAAATAATGGTACTGTGCCATACTAAATGTGATTCAAGCGAAGTAATTGTGAGGAAATAATAAGTGTCTATACTATGATGTAAAAAGCTAGTAATGATTAAAGAGCCATTGCAGGTGTCATGGCCTCTACCTAAAATTGTTAGTTTTCCAAAGCTTTTAATACTACCGTGCTTGTAACAACAGCGTAGTTGTGTGAGTAGCCTAAACGATGGCTTTCCATGACTAAGAAGACTTATGAATAGTTAGTGGAAGACCTTGGAGTAGCATATAACGATACAGTAGAACTGCATAATTCATGCAAGCAAATGTATGTTGTTTTTATAATGGAGAACATTAGTTGCAGTGTGAAATACGGATAAAATAATATTATGATGGAAAACATTATCTTCCACTTAATTAAAGTGAAATTCACGTTCTGTTAGGATTCTTTATAAATTAATAATCACTTTCATGGAGATAATGTGTGTCTAAGAAAAACAAAACATATAACTGTCTCTTTTACATCGAGAGAAATGAAGACATGACAGGGAGACAGGAGTCGTAAATGGGCAATATATATATATATATATATATATATATATATATATATATATATATATATATATATATATATATATATATATATATCACAAATAAATTAAAACATTTAAATTATCGTATTAATGATGATGGGAAAAAAAATGTACATTGACAACACAGCAAGACGTCTGACTTACCAGATAGTGATGTTAAACTGATAGACTGCACAAGAGCTACCCAGAGAGCCTACTACCAACGTCCACTCCCTCTCACGGAGCTGCTCTGAATGTGGTTGTGGCAATCAGAAGGCTCTACCAGTGTCAGCTACGTGGCAGCACTGACTAGAAAGCATGGCCTACATTTATGCGAGACTTTTCGAACATGGGGAACTGATTTGCTGGCAAGGGTCCATGGTTTTATCCTTGCCTCTATATTGCTTTGAGGAGGCTGCTGCTATTATAGAATGCACGAGCTTATCCTTCACCTTAAGCACAAAAGCAACAATGTTCGTTAACGATATAATCATCATGGATGACGATATTCTAGTGACAATAAACTGTACACCGTTTACCGTAGCCCAGTCTTCCAACTGTGCAGTATTGGTAAACTTATTCCGGATGATATGCCATTATTTGGCGTTGATATGATAACCATCAACGATGCCTGAGAGCATTTTCTAGGAAGTATACTAAAATATCAATAGCATTATCACTGTAGCTTCTTGACTTTCGATCGGTATGCACTTGACCAATCTAGTGCGAACTTAAAGTCGAGAGTTCAAAAATTATAGTCAAGAATACTTGGCTGAGAGTCTGAGACCATAACAAAAATATTGCAATGTGATTACAATTTAGTATACAAATGGCTTTATATGAAGACACCACTATTTCGTATTGACCTGTAGGATTAGAAAGATAAATTGGCAATGTCAGCATTGGTTACTGAGTTGCCTGGAGATGCATGAACTGCTAATATACTCTTGTGAGTGTGTGTTTATTTATATATATATATATATATATATATATATATATATATATATATATAGAGAGAGAGAGAGAGAGAGAGAGAGAGAGAGAGAGAGAGAGAGAGAGAGAGAGAGAGAGAGAGAGAGAGAGAGAGAGAGAGAGAGAGAGAGAGAGAGAGAGAGAGAGAGAGAGAGAGAGAGAGAGAGAGAGAGAGATATGGTGAAATGGAAACAACTGTGGGCATCACAACACCCTCATGTGACGACAACGGAGGGGTATGCAGGCGCATGCGACATCCGTGCGATATGGACATATGCCCCATTTAGCCACGCGCCCCTATTCCCTGGAATGCACCCAGTGCAAACACCTTAGTCCGGGTGCATTACCCTTCCACCGACTCAGCCTTCGTCAGGATTGGGAAAAATAGCTCCAGGCAGCACCCCAGTGATGGCTGGTAGCCGTGCATCAAAAGTAACGGCCTGTAGCTAGGCCCCAGGAACGGCCTATACCTGTGCAACAGTGACAGCCAGTAGCCGTACATCAAAAGCAATGGCCTGCAGCCGTGCAACAATGATGGCCGGTAGCAGCACCCTTAAGAGACAGCCAGCAGCCGCTCATAGTTCTGCCAACCACTCCCTGCAGAATCCATGATGGCCGGTTGCTGCACGCAGGGAGAGAACGGTACACCTTCTCTCCTTCTGCAGTTGCCTTGAGGGGCACGACACCTGTGACAGCCGGCAACCACACCTGTAGACAAGGGCTGGCCGGTAGCCACCCTTCCCTACACGTTGCCCCTCATACGGGACATCGGCGATGGCTAGTAGTCTCGCCCTTAGGCATGTGATGGTCAGCAGCTGCACTTCATCTGCAGTCTCGTCAGAGAGTCGAGCCCTGGTGACAGCCGGTTTCTGCACTGATAGGAAAGGGATGGCCTGTACCTGCCCTCCTCCCATTGCCCAAGGGACCTCAGCGATGGCAAGTAGCCAAGCCATGGAGGAGTACCTTTAAAGCCCCTCTCCTCCTATGACTCCACAACTCGAGGGAGACACTGGAAGTTGGGCCCCAGTGGCGGCCGATTGCCACGCCAATGGGAAAGGGACAGCCTGTAGCTGCCCTCCTCCCATTGCCCAAGGGACCACGGCGATGGACGGTAGCTGCACCAGAGAGGAGTGTCTTAAAAGCCCATCACCCCATTCGACTTCACTACCTGAGGGAGACCCCTGCTCAAGCAGCCCCTGTGGTGGAAGAGCAAGTCCCACCCTTGACTCATCAGACTGAGGCAGCCTCCAGGAGGAGAATCTTCCAATCAAGGACTGTTGGAGAGGACTCGTCTTGACCCCGGGGCTGCACTCCATCCAGCCAGTGTCAGAGGGAAACCAACGCCTGTCAGACTCCTGCCGCCCACAATCCCGCAGCCCTACCCTGACGGCGAAGCAGTGGGAGCGAGACAACAGTAGAAGGGCTCTCCACATCCCACTAGTACACTGGGGCATGACCTCTACAGTCCAGAGGAGGAGCATTGCCCTTTCTGCACCGGGCTCCTGCAGGAGCACCATCAGAGGATTGTTGGCCACAGTCACGAGGGTCAAACCCTGTACCAAGCCCATCCAGTGCAGGGCACTTCACCACACCTGACCACAGCCTGTCCCAGAGGATGATGCCCCCACGAGTAGTCCCGTGGCCCCTCGACGAGATGACACTTGAGAGTATGCAGCTGACACTGGCCGCCACCTGTGTGTCGCTGGCCCCCTCCCTGTGGTTGGCCCGCTCCCTTGCCTCACATCCCCATAGTGACTGTGGCTTCTTTGCCCGCGAGGTGAAAATGAAAGTGACTATCCAAGTGTAGAATACAGCGACAGTGTCTGAGCACCCAAACTCTATTGAATGTGATAAGAGACATGACCAGCGTGTAATGCAGGACAAATATAGAATTACCATAAAGAACAAGCAGCCCTAGAACAAAGTGTAGTCCCATCTTACCCTAAGTGCAGTGTCTGTCCATCTGTTCCCGAGACTGTCGGTATCCTGCGTGATACCTATAACTTATATACACCTATCAATTCCAGTTCTTACCTTTGGAGAGAGTCTCGTGAATTGTCTAGCTTCCTGTATCCAAACTTTGGTAATATACATGTTAGGTTGTTGCCCTACGTTTTTATGCCCTGTTCCTCTAACACTGTGCCCAAGCTCCGGGCAAGAAAGGGAACCCAGCTATACCTAAGGTGTTATTAGGACGGGAAGCCGACCTAAAAATACCTAGCATAACATAAAACACACACACACACACACACACACACACACACACACACACACATATATATATATATATATATATATATATATATATATATATATATATATATATATATATATATATATATATATATATATATATATATATATATATATATATATACTGTATATAGACACACTCACAACGGACGATATTACTTACATAAACTGCCCTTAACCTAGGGGGTGCACCTCGCTAGGGGGAGTGGCCAATTTCCAAGGCGGAGAGGTGAGGACCCTGGAGAAAAACATAATGGGCTGAGCAAGTGTGTGTGTGTGTGTGTGTGTGTGTGTGTGTGTGTGTGTGTGTGTGTGTGTGTGTGTGTGTGTGTGTGTGTTTCACAATGAAGCTGATCTCTATTGTGTTAACATTCTTTTTCTGCTTCAGCCACCAAAGCATATTATTTAATTTTATAGCTGTGAAATAAGTAGTTTTTTTTTCCCTTCTCTGTCTCTCCTGGTTAATTTATTTTCCTCCGTAATCTGACAGTTTCGAGAGAAAGTCAAAGATTCCAAGGTGTCTTATGAGATGGAGCACACCCCTGTCAGTTATGCTGGATGATCGGAAAATGGGTTTCCGTTCAGATTATCTACACATAAATCTGCTGTGCATTTCCACTATATAATGAAAATGTCACAAAATTAAAGTGCCAGTAGCTTGCCCCATCCAGTAGTGACAAGCCCCTGTCTCATGCATTCAAATGCTTGTTTCTTAGATTAACTGATGCTTAATTATATAATCCAAACAAAACTATCGATCGATACGTCTGTCAACTGAAAATGTGAAAATTGGTTTGTGTTTCATAAGAAGGAATTTAACAAATGAAATAAGCGATTATGAAAATACATGTGCCGATTTGATATTTGTACAGTAACTTTGAGATGCTGTTTTTATGACTATGTGTTTATTTAAAGTTTATGACTTTGTGGGGTTATTTTATGACAGTGTGGAGGTGTTTTGACTGAGTAACTATGGTTCGTGACCAGTTGGTAGTATTTATGACTTTGACCATGTTGTCCTGTTTATGACTATGGCCGTGTGGTGGTGCTTTTGGCTATATGGTGTTGTAAAATACCATGTGACGTTGTTATCTACCATGAGGTGTTGTTCATCACCATGTGGTTTTGATTTTGTCCATGTGGCGGTATTTATAAACATGTGGCACTTCTGACAAATGCGACGTTTTAATAACCACACTTATGTTGGTGTCATGTTTGATTTGAGTTGGTCGCTCTGAAAAAGAAAAAAAAATGTTGTGGTAATCTGCATCGTCCCCCTTAACACACGGCCTCGCATTTAAAATTAGCAGCAAAGCATGAATTTAAAAAAAAAAAAAAAATGTGCTGTGTGCTACTAATTTGCTGATGTGTATTGTTTTAGTTGAAATTATTTAAAGGAAAACTGTTATTCTTCCTGTTGAATGAAGTAGATGCAGGAAACGATGCCCTTACTTGGCGTTTTATTGCCCTGTATTTCCCAAAATACGGGATAAGGGATTGCAGACGGGCTGATTCACCGTGTATTGAATGGGATGATTTTTATTTAAAATCCGAGACATCAGTAATAACAATAATTCGGGAGGGGTGGAGGAATGGCAGAAAACATTGAGCATCGCCTATTTGGACTAAGACAATCTTGAGATAAGCAAATTCGAAACAACGACATAATTTGCAAAATATAATAATCTTACAGGTATTTTCCCAAAAGCCAGATTTTTTTTTCTATGAAGTTTCTTTTACTGAATCTAGGCTAAACAGAGCAAGGTTGCACAACAAGAAAAACATCTCAGTTTCGATTAGATTTAGATATTTTGTGGAATGGTTTAACCGAAAACCTGCGACTTACCTCATATGATCCAGCTGAGGCTAACCTCATATGAGCAGTAATACTGAGAATTCATCACGAAGTTTAGAGATCAGCAGCCTCAAGCATACTTTATGGTTCCTTAGGATGGTTCTTGATATCGTACCGCCATCCCTGAGTTTGTTGCTGGATGTACAAAAACACCAGTTACTATGAGCCAAAGTTGCTCACTCACAAGTATATCGTAGTATATGAGTAATCATCCGAGAAGACACCCTTGGATCAAAGCTGTTTAGAACAACATACAATCATATGCAAAAGCCAGTAAGAGCTTGCAAAGAAATATGGCAGAAAAAACAAATGTAAAACTAGCATGCTAATCACTTATGGCAGTGTATTTTTCTGACTGGCATCCTTCCCACTGCTGAGGGTGGGCGGTAGCCACCCCTCCCTGCCACTAATTTGTCGCATACGCAGCAGAACAAAAAATCATTTGAGTAGAACTTCACCAGTCTTCTTAACTTCACCCTACCCTCCACCATGCCCTAAGAACTCGAGGAAAGGCAACTATGGCTCTTACGGTTCTTCAGGAGAAATAAACATCCAGTGAGGGAGAAGAGATGTCTCGGCAGCTCTCACGGCAGGGGTTGGCAAATAGGGCTAATTACCCAGCCAGGGGTAACAGCAAGGTTTCTCGGGGTAACGAGATCCGTCTGGCTTTTCGTTGTAAGTATAAACACAATGTTGGTATGCTGTTGGGATGCCCGTCACTCGCTCCCTTCCAGACAATTTAACTGGGCGACGCTAACTCACCTCTGCCTTTATTCAGATGAATTCTGTTAGCCCTATTTGTAGGCTTGGTGAATTTAACTGGGCGTGTAAACTCACAGAAGCTCATAGTTGATTTTTTTTTTTTTGCTACAACTATTTCCAACAACTTTAGAATAGGAGGATGAGGATTGGAAGTAGATTCAGTTGTTTTACTCAGTTTTGTATATAAATAAAACATCTTGGTTTTCCGTGTTTTATGAATATCAAAAAACGAGTATTTCCTACAGGCGGGTTTAATGATAATGTTCCAAGCCCTTGACGTGGGGTATTAGTCAAACGTAACTGCCGACCCCAATCGTAAGATACTAAATACGTACATACATACATACATCATCTAATCCTGTGTTGCCCCATGAGGAGCGTAGGAGCACGGGGTTAGGCAAGTTGGTCCTGACATTAATGATGAGAATGACCAGTCTCACACATCCTTGCCTGGCATTACGTGAGCAATAAACCTCAAACACCCCTTGGATAAAAACTTACACATGCTCAATCATGGTTGGAGCGCCGTAATTACCCACTAAACCAACAGTCGTCATAATCTGGTTATATGGTTACCAACCAGCATAGAAAATGTTTTCCTGGTGTACAGGAAACCATTTGGCTTGTCACTCAATGTAGTCACCCACACACAGAAGGAAAAGGAAAGAAAGAAGGAAAGAAAGACAAAAGAGAAAGAAGGAAAGAAGGAAGGATGAAAGGAAAGGGTAGTTACCCGAGAGCAGCACTACATCGGGTGATTGGATGGTGTGCGCCCCCACCACTATATGTGTAAATTTATGTATTTTTATGAGCAAAGTGAACTTCTTACCTAGGTAGGAAATAGAATTACAAGTATTACTTGCTGAAGTTACATAAGTATTTTCACAGTTAGATGCCATAACTAGTTCATTTAGGTAAATAAGTAGCCAGGTTATTTATTTATTCTCAATAAAGACCACACCAAAGAAAGTAAAGTACAGAAGTGCCAAAATACTAAATAAGCTCGACAACAAGAAGTAAATTAGACATTGTATGTAGGTAAAAACCTCATCAACGTCTGAGTCACTGACTCTTGTCTCCCACTCTCGTCTGAGTATAGTGCATGAAGATTACTTAATGTAGGGAGACCAAGAAAAATGTGGCGGAAAAAAAAAAAAAAAAATTATTGAGCTGGAATTGCCAGACTCCTACTTGCCCCCACACCGGCAAATTTCAAGTACGGTGTTGAACAATATGGTCAGTATAAAGAAATGAAACACTAGACAGTTAGTTAAGTGGTAATGAGATAGTTACAAGGGAAATAAACAAAATATGCAGGATCAGGCACTGCTCATCCCACCTACACTCTCCGTCGTTGTTCAATTTTTCTCTTCCTCATTTCCTCTACTTTACCTTACCTTCTTTACTCTGTCTCCCTTCCTTCCTCCTCCTAATTTTACCTTTATCACCCTGTCGTTGATGAGATGGTTTACAGTAATTGATACATGCGTCGATGAGGGTTGCGGGGAATGGGCGAGTTAATGAATTTGGGTTGGCAGCAGCTGTAATGAAGGATTCGAATTCAGGAGAGGTAAGGACCACGAGGGGGCGTGAGATGACAAGTAAGGGTGATGGTTTGGTGATGCCATGTTTTGTGGCCTTGCCAGGCGTCGAGCAGAGAGGACGGTAGTGTTGTCATGGGCATAATTATCACTGTGCCAGAACATTTGTGGTTAGTAAGTATATTAAACTGATACTGGTGAAAAACGTATTAGGAGAATAAGAAAATAAAGCAGACAATTATGTCATGTGGTAACGGCAGCTGAGTAGAGAAGATTTTAAAAATTATGTAGCAAGCGCCATCCCCACACATACTCTCCGTCCTTGAATCATCACTTCCATTCTCCTTCTTTCCATCACTCAGATTGGCTACTTTACCACCCTGTCTTTGATGTGAGGCTAGACTGCTATGTGCATGAGTGAGGCGTGTGGGGAACTGGGCAGGCGGCGAAGATCTACTGTGAGTTCCGTGGTAGCTGTAAGAAAGAGGTGATACACAGGAGAGGCGAGGGATTGCCAGATGGCAATTGCACGGGTGTATTAAGCTGTGTCTTGGCCTTGACAGGCGGCGTTGAACGGAGAGGGGACGATATAGTTTTGATATACACGAACATCTGGGCTTGGTTAGCATATCTGAGATAGGTTAGTGAATAGTATGGCTATCAAACTAAGAAAAAAAAAAGTAGACATATAATGAAAACTCGTTGTACACATAATAAAGACTATGAACACATGAACAAAAATGTTACTACTAGATAAATACTATCTATGTATCTATAGCCCGATGCCCCAATCCCACAAAGGGTGGCCGCAGACAGAACGCCTCCAAGTCTCTCTGTCACCCACCATTTGACTGCCCTCCCCCGAACTCACTCCTGCCTCCTTCATATACCTCTCAGCTCCATCTCTCCACCTTTTTCTCGGTCTTCCCCTCCCTCTCCCTCCCTCTACGTCACCTACATACACCCTCTTAGTCAGTCTTCCATTATCCATTCTCCTCACATGTCCAAACCACCTCAGTGTATTTCTCCTAATTTTCTCAACCGCATCCACATCCACCCCACACCGTTCCTTCACTTCATTCGTCAGCCTGTCCCTCCATGTCACTCCACATGCTCCTATCAAGTAACTCATTTCCATTGCTCTCACTCTTGACTTTTTCCTCTCTAGCAAGGTCCATGCCTTGCTTCCATACGTCAGGGTAGGGATCACAATACTATCATGCAGTGACATCTTAACTTCCATACTCACCTCCCTATTTCACATCACTGTTTTCAGTGAACCAACAACCTTCCTTCCCTGCTGTACACTTTCAAGTACTTCATCCCCAAAAGTTCCATCCGTACCCATCACATTACCCAAGTACCTGAATGCACTCACATTCTCCATATCCTTACCATCCAACCTCACTGTACATTCTGTGACTTCATTCTTTTCAAACACCATAATATTACTCTTGTTTGCATTAACTTTCAGATTCCTCTTCCTATACACTGTCCCAAATGGATTCACCAAACCTTGCAACTCCCATTCATCTTCACTCAGCAATATTGTATGATCAACAAACAGCAACACCGGAAACTTGCACATCTCAACCTCATTCATTAGAACCACCCCTACATCCACTGCCCTACCTTGCATCTTCTTTACAACCCCATCCATGTATATATTAAACAGCCATGGAGACATCACACAACCCTGTTTCAGTTCCACATTTAGATCAAAGAACTCACTCAGCTCACCATCCACTCGCACCATAGCCCTAGCTCCTTTGTAAATACTCTTGACAACACTCAACAATTTCCCCTCCACTCCATATATTCTTAACACCTTCCACATATCTATTCTGACATAAACTTTGTCCAAGTTCATGAAAGCATCATACACTTTCTAGATAAATACACCAAAAAAAAAATGATACTCAGGATGACCACCATCTCCTTAACCGAGCCCATATCTCACAATCCAAGCTTACTTGCTCTTATTACAGCAGCTACGATAATACTACTTCTCACAGTGCTGACGAATTGCGATGCCATTTAATGATTACATCAAGCTAAAGATTTCTAGTTATGTAAAAAACAAATTATTAGAAGCCCACACAAACACATCTTACCATTAGTTGTGGAACCACTTCCTTAACCCAAACTGTCACACACCTTCCAAAGCAATTAAGCTTTAATTTACAGCTGGGTTAATATCAATGATACCACAATAAAAACAATCAACAGCATGGTTACATTCAACATATGTGTTCCATTATGTGAATAAAATCAGTAATAATAAAAAAAGACATATTGATGCCATCCACGTCAAGATCCCACTCCCAAACTCTAACCCATCGCGGGAGGGTAGTTGTCAGTTTCCCGCCATAATTGCAATCTCTGACGACAATGTCCCTGGAAGCATGGGGAGATGTTTAACCCCTTAACCGCGGGGCGTCACTTTCGTGACGCTCGGCCACAATGGATCATACCGCAGGGCGTCACTTTTGTGATTCTGTGTTATTTTGAATTATCCCGGGCTCTCAAGTGGTGGCTTGTATCATTTATCAGTACTGCCAATGTCCAACACTAGTCAGCACTCCAAATCTCATCTGTACTCCCATCCATTGTTGACAATTTTGAGATTTTACCCCCTTCGTTACTCCCCTCCCTACCTGCCCTCCATTACCCTGTCCTCTCACCTCCCACGCCGCGCTGAGCTACGCAAATTTCCCCCGGATTTTTCCACAGATTTCATCCATTGAAATAAGCCCTATGCCCTACACTTATACAAAATAATATATACAAAAAAAAAAAAAACAGGTAAGTGATAATGTTATACACCAGAAATTGGCTACTTATCACCTGACAAAACCTCACGTGCATTCATTTGCTACATTACCACGGTAATTTCCCCTTTGATTTATTCCTTGTATTCAATGTCTGTAATAAAAATATATATCAGAAAGGAAGGGAGAATCCTAACTGACATTTACATTCACCTGGAACTACCTATTTCTTTATGTATTGCCAAGATTTTCTACCTATAAAAAATTAGTCTGTAAGTTAGCAGCAGTCAGCCTAAAGTGTCATTGTCAACCCTTCCCTTCTCAGATAAGCCGCGGCATTTAGTTCCTTGTCCTCCGCTGTAGAGAAACGATGTCGCACTCGCGCTTCGCCATTCCTGCCGCTTCTGCGCCCATTGCAAAGGGCCCCGTGACCTCTACTCCTAAGAAAAGTAGTGAGGCAAGCAGGAAAGGCCTTAGTGACTCTGCAGTGGCATGTGAACTGGCAGAATTGTCCATGATTATGATGGACAGTGACTATGACGATTTGGGTGAATCGTGTGATGAGCCGGGTGAGGTTATCGTGCCAGAAACAGCAACAACGAGTGCTACAGTGAGTGATCAGTGTCTAACTCCAAGGGAAAGGAGCCTTTAGTGCAGCAAGGACAGGAATTTGGGAAGGGAGTGAAAAGGCGGCATGTTAGCCCCAGAACAATGCCCCCACGTGACCCAACCCGCCATGAGTCACGAGTGCATTCACCTCCCCGTTCCCCAAGCCCCACTTCACTCATTTCTTCATCATCGTCGGCTGAGTTATCTCCAGAGTCTTCGTCGTCGGAGTCACCACCAGCATCAACAGTGAAGGCAGGCCGTAGAGGTAGAGGTAAATCTAGGAGAGTGAAAAGTAGTGTAGCTAGTAGGGTAAGGGCTGCTAGTGCTGTACGGCAACCTAGGGTCAGTGTGAGTGACCTTGACCGAGATAAACCTCCCTCACAGCCAACCTCCACCACCACCACCACCACCCGCCCTACACAACCACGACAGGGAATCCTGGACGCCTTCGCGTGGATGGAAGGGTCAGATTTTGTGCCAGAAAATCTAGTTTTTGATGAGAGCTCCTCAGGAGTTCAGCCTGCCTTCACTATGGACGAAAATGCTGAGTGTGTCGACTACCTTTTGGCCTTCCTAGATGACGAAGTCATGCAGCACATATGTGATGAGACCAACAGGTATGAATCACAACGTGCTGCAAGTGGTACAGGTGCAGCCAAGATGCAACAGTGGTCCATGCTGGGAGTGCAGGAGCTGTATGTGTTCTTTGCCCTCATGCTTCTCATGCCACACTCCAAGGAGCATGAGTTGGAAGAATACTGGTCCATGGGCCCCTTACTACCCTCACCCACCTTCAATAAGTACATGGCCAGAGATCGCTTCCGGAACATCATGGGAAACCTGCACTTTGCCGACAACGATGTACCTTCCCAAACCGACCCACTCTGGAAGATCCGGGAGATTCTGAGCAGAATGAAGGATAAATTTATGTCATTCTTCCACCCCTTTCAGAAGGTTGTCATTGACGAATCCTTGGTTTTGTTCAGAGGACGTCTTCGGTTTGTTCTGTACATTCCAAGGAAACGCCATCGCTTTGGAAATAAGTTCTTTGTACTGTGTGACTGTAAGACGGGGTACATCCTTGACTTCGTCATATATTCAGCCAGCACTGTCGATCTGGATAAAACACACCCCCTTGGCTTCTCAGGCTGTGTAGTGAAAGTGCTCCTAGAAAAGTATTTTGGTGGGAATCATGTGCTGTATACAGACAACTACTATACAGCACCGAAACTTGCCAAATACCTTTCTGAGCACGGCATTGGCTCCTGCGGCACTGTGAAAAGTAATCGTGCCCACTTCCCCAAATTCCCAGAGGCAGGAACCTCGCAGCGAGGAGACGTGCACCTACGCAAGTGTGAGAAGATGCTGGCAATACGGTGGCATGACAAGAGGGTCGTGCACATGCTCACCACCGAACATAAGGGGGAGATGAGAGACAGTGGGAAGGTCGACCGTAGGACAGGCGAACCTGTGATGAAACCTGATGCTGTGTTGGACTATAATATCAACATGCAGCTGTTGGACAAGTCTGACATGATGATTGGTGAGATCGACTGCCTCAGGAAGAATACTAGGTGGTACAGGAAAGTTTTTCTGCATCTGATAGATATGACGATGCTGAACGCCTTCATCCTGTACAACATGAAGGTCATGCCACCCAAGTCCTTCTCCCTGAGGTTGTTCGCCAGGACTTGTGTCCAGCAGCTGCTGGAAAGATATGGTAGGGTGACAGCAGCAACTCCAAGGCGCCATCCAGTAACACTTCCCGACCGACTTGAGCAGAGGGCGTATATGGATCGGCACAGACTTGAGCTTATGCCTGCCACAGGGAAAAGGAAGGCTGCGATTCGCAGGTGTCAGGTATGTGCGCATACCACCCGCCGCACACCTGAGCATAAACGCACCTCTTGGCAGTGCGGTGAGTGCCAGGCTCCCCTCTCTGTTACCTGCTTCTTCGATTACCACAGCCAGAAGCAGTTCTAACAGTGCAAGTGTGGAAGCAGAATGATTTGGAAATAATGTGTAAATAATGTGTAAATAATGTGTAAATAGCAGGTGAAAGCAATGGATGTTCAGTTCATATGATTGAACAGTGTATTATAGTTTTATCTTACTGAAAGTGACAGTGAATAACATAGTGTAAGTAAAATAGCAGGGTAAATATTGAAAATACAATAGAAAATGTACATAGTAATGTAAGTAATTAGTAATATAAGAGTATGAGTACAAATAATTTATGTTATAACAGTGAAAATGAATCCGTGGCTCTCTACGTATTTTATTGAATGAAAAATTTAATGACTTCAGTGACAATAAACTAATACGACTGAAGGAAACTTATGGAGAAAGACTCCAGATATATATAAGTGTGATATAGTAATAGAAATATAAAGTGTGAGGGGTTTTATGAATAATAAATGACAGAGTGCCTAGAGCGAACTAGCGCAAGTGCGACGATCAGACGCGCTCGTAATTTCCATTGCTTTCATAGTGTTTTTTTTTTGGAGTATGGATCCCAAACTACTTTAAAATTGTAGAATAGTGTTTATAGTGTTTGTATCTGGCTGTGGTAATCATATTACGGGTTGTTGGGAAGTGTAAAGTGGAGACTTCGTTACCCTACTTCAGAGGTCTCCACAAGTCCTACGGTAATGGACGAAGGTTCAACAAACATTCCAGGAGAAAGCTGAAGGTATGTGCCATAAGCATATATAATTTTATTATTCTAGGACTAATAACTGATTTTTGGCAAATATTTTTTGAGAGTCTATCAGAGCCCGAATAACCCCGCGGGACACGCAAAACATTGGTAAACAAGCTCGCGGTGTAGGGGTTAAAAAAAAAAAAGGTAAATATGAATTGCATTTTCTAATTCGCTGACGTACAATTCATTGAATTTCTCGTGGGTCGCTTAACTTACTATACTGCTGCATCAGAGCCTGCTCTGCATACCCACATCCCCACCACAGTTATGGGCGAAGATAAACCAAGGATGAAATGTATATCTTCACAATAGTAGGTCAAAGGTCAGGGTAATAAAATAAGGTCAAGTTTAGCACTCAGAGTTTGATTTTGCCAGACTTGCCGAGTATGTTAATGGTTAAGTAAAGATTAATTAGATTTTGAAAGTACAGTACTCGATCAAAGACCAGGGGTACAGAGAAAGGTCAAATGTTTGACCTTCAGTACCCTCAGCACAGTCAGGACAAACATCACATATTACATAAGGTGTTTATCAGTTCTGAAGCATACTCATGAACCATGCTGTGAACTGTCGTTCAGCTCATCATAATTATCTACATGCTCCCGCCTCCCCTCTTTTTTTTTTTTTTTTTTACCATACACTAAAATCACACATTGCCTCAGACTGTGTGGACTGGCTGCATTCTTTGGCTGCTTGTTGATAAAAATTCTATTATGCTGGTTTTCCTGGCACATTTATAATAAATTTTTGTTTAACATTCTTTTATGTCCGTTTTCTTAAATACCTTGTTCATTGCTGATCATGAACAAGTATGTAAAGTTGTCTTAACCCACCCAGTGCCAGTGCCGTTTTAAAACGGTCTGACGTAATTGTGCGCTCTGTGACAGTGCCATTTTAAAACGGTCTCGATTTCAAAAATTCATTGTGACCGCAATTTTCAAGTTAGGCACGCAAATATTGGTAAGCTTGTAGGGCAGCCCTTCCTCTATCTGCCCTCAGGCAGCCTGGCCCATACACCCACGTGCTCCTGCCCCACGCTCGCTCTGCCTCACTCTGCTTGTGTCAGTCACACAGTGCAGTGATGTCTCGCTGCGGTCTCTCTGATGAGGAGATTCAGGACCTCCTGTGGGTTCCCTACACTGGGGAAAGTGATCTGGAGGATGATGATGTGCATGATAAGGACTACATCCAGCCTGAGGAGGAAAGTAGTAGTGATGACAAAATTCCCTCACCTAGAAAATCCAGATATGTGGGCTACACTAGGGCAACACGTGTTAGGAGGCCACCTGCACGTTGTCATCTTGCACATCACAATGATGAGGATGAAAGGGAGGAGGAAGGTAGTCCTGCAGTTCAGGGGTGGTTGGGGAGGCAAAGGATTTCACCACGTGGGGAGCAAAGTATGAGGACGAAGCGTGGAAGATTTGGGAAAGTTCCATTGTTGGGGGAGAGTGACTCATCTCGCCTGCACTCTCCCTTGCCTCCACATGACCCAGCTCAGCCCAGCACCTCATGACAAAGTCTTCCTGCCTTCCCCACACCCAGCACCTCATGTGAAACTCTTCCCCCATTCCCCACACTTCCTCATGCTTCCCCACAGCCTGAGGAACATGGAGACGATGATGATGAGGAGGAAATGACGTGGGAGTGGGAGGACGGTAGTGACTTTGTCCCCCGCATTCATCCGTTCACCCACGAAAATGAGGCCGGGTGTAGTGTCCCTGAACTTCACCATACCTCCAGTAGGCTTGACTTTTTCAGGAACTACTTTCCTGTGGAGTTTATTTTGAAGATTGTGACCCTGACCAATGCCTTTGTTGTATTTGAACGTGGGGGAACAATACAGACACGACACAGCCGATTGTTTGAACCTGACATGACCCTGGGTGAAATGTATGTGTTCCTAGCACTTGTGCTTTTAATGAGGATATTGAAAAAAAAAATCAGCTTCCCTCGTATTGGACTGTGGATCCAGTAATGGTGACACCATTTTTTGGCAAGGTGATGGGATGGAATCGTTTTCAGTACATCCTGAGCCGCCTTCATTTTTTGACACCCTTGATCCTGCTAATGCAAACAACACGGACAGGATGAGGAGGATACTTCTGATTTTTGATCACCTTCGAGAGAAATGCAGTACCTCCTTCTCTCCATATCGAGACATCGTCATAGACGAGAGTCTAGTGCTATGGAGAGGTAATATTGCTGTTCGTCAGTATATCCCCAGCAAAAGACAGGTTTGGCTTCAAAATCTTCGTGATGTGCGACTGTAAAACTGGGTATGTGCAGGACATAGTTCTGTACACAGGTGTTCAGATGGACATCACAGAAAATAGAAGTTTGGGACTCTCAGCGGCTGTGGTAAAAATGATGATCGAGGAATACCTTCATTGTGGGCACGTCTTATACCTTGATGATTGGTACACAAGCCCCCTTCTCACCAGGTACCTTCACCAGCAGGAAACTGGTCTGTGCAGCACTGTAAAGAAAAACCGTTGGCACATGGTGAAGGTGGTGAGGAAGCTTCAGAAAAACGAGGTTGTTTTTTACAAATAACATAATATCCTCCCAACACCATGGCACCACAATCGCAAAGCAGTCCTCCTCTCGTCTGTTCATCGGCCCCTTGTACACCGCACAAACAGTGTAGATTACAGGGCAGAAGGGCAGCGCCACATCTGGAAATCAGAACCTGTCTTGGCGAACAATGTGAATATGCGACAGGTGGATCAATCAGACGCCATGATTTCCAGCGTTGACTGAGCCAGGCCCACGATGAAGTGATATAAAAAATTATTCTTCCATCTCCTTAACATCATCCTCAACGCTCACTATCTCCACGCACATACCACTGGCATCCAGGAGACCCTCGAGGGCTATATTCGAGGGCTGGTGCGGGAAACAGTGGGAAAATATGGGGAAGATAGAAGTACTGCTCGCCACCGCCACACCGCCGCCACATCTCTTAGCCTCACCTCTAGGGAAATCGTCCCTCCAAGTGAAACACATCAGAATCCCCAGCAGAGGTGTCACGTGTGTGCAAACAGCATTGTAAGGTCAGGTACTCAGTGGAAGGACTCAAGGTATATGTGTGCAGAGTGTGATGTAGGACTGTGCGTATACCCATGCTTCGAGGAGTACCACACTCTTGCTAATTATTGAGAAACAATAGCGTCGTAATGATGAGCGATAAAAAGATGTAAATACGAAAAAAAGACGCTCAGAAAGTGTTATAAGTACTACATACAGTGATGACATGTTGTAAATATTTTCTCGTAAGTGTAAGGACTGAACGTTGTGGGGTAAAGTTTTACGTATGTTCTCGTTAGTGTTAGACGATGTATTCATAGAGAGATGATCAAAAATACTCTGGTAATGTCTGTGTATACTGAAGGCATGTTATAAATAATTTACTGTAAGGGAAAGGGCTGTACATTGTGAAGTCAAGTTATGAATATTTTCTCGTAACTGTAAGACAATGCATTCACAGTGATACGTATAGTGTTGCATGAGTAAGTAATTTTGTTCCCCCCAGAACACGATTTCTTTATGAAATAAGATTTTTTTTTTTTTTTTTTGGGGGGGTGAAGTGGACAGAAAAGTGTTAAGACCATTCCTATACCTTCCCTGAGTCACGTTGGCGAGAATACCTGAGTTTACCTTACATGGAAAACTGGTTTTCTCTCACCGCCGCTGGGGATTCCCCACACGCTCACACATGCGGGCTGCCGGAGGGACAACGAAAAACGCACTTCCAGCCTCCGATGAGTTTTTTTGTGGTTGTATTCGCTTTTTTTCACATCAGAATCTATCATTTTTGCCTTGATTGGCCAGCACGGGGGTGACACTTTGGACTTGAAGTGGCCGGCAGTTGGCGGGTTAATTACTATGAATAGTATTGTGGTAAAAACACGTATCATTTGTGGCAAAAAGACGTTTCATAATTCTATATCATAACTCTGGCCCTGTTATAAATTTGTCACACCATTGCATAGTGCACTATTTTCCAAGTCTTTCTGAAACATGGCAAGTGAATAGCCATTAAATATTCATATTAAACCGTGTACTGATGAGTTCAGACAATACCGTGTACCCTTCAGCAGGCAATGATTACTGAAACAAGATACCCAAGGAAATACAATATGGTCTCCACACACCTGCGATATACAGATCTGCTTTGTGCATATTGCTCTGATGATTAATGTAGAGAGCAACAGTATTTCCCCCTCTTCTTTTTTCTCTGTATTTACTATTTTACTTGGCGACGGTCCTTTATTTCTTCACCAGTTCACTTCAATTTGACGCAGTTGTTTTTTTCAGAGCAAATCCTCTTGACATCTTATTTATTTTTGCTAGGATATTTGAATAGAATTTATGTGGTGAAAAACAACCATTTAAACGAGGAAGTTTTGGGTTCAAATTTTTTTTCATGTTCATTAATCAACGTGTGGAGACGGTTTCTTTCTTTAACTGCTCTGCTAATATCGGCATTAAACCACGCTGGTTTGTTTGTACCCTTGTTTTGTCTAGATTTCGTTGGCACGTACTTGTTTTGAGCGGTCATGAATACGTGCTTAAATTCTGCCCACATTTCGTTTCCATCATTAATTCTTTCTATGTGTTCAGCTAGTGTACTCAGGGCGTCCTTTAGGCCGTTAAAACCTGCGTTTTTATAGTCCGGCATTTTAGTTTTACTTGTGCACTCATTATGTGAGAGATTCATGGAAAATCTTATGAGAGTATGATCGCTAGATGCTAGATGTTCACCCACAGTGAGGCTTGAGACCATATCTTCATTTGTAGTGATAACAAGATCTAAGATATTGCCCTGTCTTGTCGGTTCCGTGACACATTGAAATAAAAAGTTGTTCTTAATGAAATCTGTCAATCTTTTGTCATTAATACTGCTACCAGTAACTGTATTCCAATTTACTGACAGCAGGTTGAAGTCGCCGGTATCAACGTTTCGTCCCCATCGAGAACTTCCTGCAAGGTACTATATAGTTCTATGTCTTCCACTGGAGTATGAGTAGGGCGACGGTAGACTGTAACAATATTTATATTCATATATTTTAAAGGTAATTTGATATAGACCAGTTCGGTGTTCCGTACACTTAAGGTTGCCTCTGTTGAGTTTAAGTGATTTTATACACATATCCCAGCACCACCTCCTAAGCGTCCATTTTCTCTGCATTTATAGTGAAATTTATACAAGTCTAACTGGTATTCAGTTAATAAATCTTTATTACCTATATCAAGATGCGTTTCTGTTACGGGAATTATATGATAATCTTCGACACTTAGAAGGATTTTGAGTTTGTTAAACTTGTTTCTAAAACTGCGAGCACTGAATGATAATACTTTAATTTGCTCTGCGGTTGGCTTTGACTGTTGGGCTAATCCGGATACACCATCTCCCCGGGAATTATGATTTAGTTTCCCTGGGTCAGTGGAGGGGTGGATAGGGAGGGAGAGGAGGGGGAGGTTGACTGCGCAACCGTGAGTTTAGGGGAGGGTGATGTAAGGGTGAGGGGCGGGGCTGGGGTGATGGGCGAGGTGGGAGCGTCCGTGAGGTCTCCAGGGGGCGCAGGTGTTTCCGCCACACCTGCATTCTCGTGGATTTTAAAAACTGCCATATTTATCAATTTGCCCATCTCTGCAATTCCTTTCGCATTTATGTGTACACCATCTTGTCTAAAGAGGCTTGGTTTTTCAACAAATCTCTTCCAGATATCATTGAAATATAGTTTTCTCTGGTACACATTTCCTTAATGTCTCAATTAATTTCTACTACTCTGTTCCTGCACTAAAAATTGGAACGTAGCCTTGCCATATACCATTCACCACGCACTTATCTGACTTATTTTTCATTACTTTTAGAAGGGCTTCATATTTCTGCAAGATATTTTTGGTGGAAACTCTACCTCCGTCGTGTGCATCATTTGTTCCTACATTTACTACAAGACATGCATTTCGACTGACTGGTGTACTTGCAATGTCTTTGGTGATCATGTCAATCTTGCTGCCAGGTACAACCTTCACTGATCTTTTCTTGCCTTTATTATTTGATGCAAAGGCAGCGCTATGACTTCTTAATATGGAGTCACCAACCACCACTATGGTGCTCTCCCTAGTGCTGAATTTGGTGTCCAGGAAACGTCCACTTGCTTTGTTTATATCCTGGCTTCTCTGTTTAACATTCTTATGGACGACCTGTTTTACTCTGCTATTTTCCCATTCATCACAAAGAACGGAAAACCTGTTGGATGTAGGAATTCCGGGTGTTTTCTTAGGCGTTTGTTTACATTTTCGTTTATTACATACTGCTTGAAATGCCTGGTCGGCTGGAGTCATATTCAGGGGGCTTTCCTTCACTTTTTTTTTAGCTCTGCCTTGAGGTTTCCATTTTGCTGTTTCAGATCCTCAAGTGCATATTGATGAGTTTTAATGGTGCTTTCTAGATATTGAGTCGTATTCAGGGGGCTTTCCTTCGGTTTTTTGAGTTCTGCCTTGAGGCCTGCATTCTCCTGTTTCAGATCCTCAATTGCATACTGATGACTTTTGATAGTATTTTCTAAATACTGAATATTTTCATTGGTCAAGCACATGAAACATTTTGCATCGGCCCTTCCAAATTTCGGAAACCAATCATTGAAGAATTTGTTTCCACATGAGGGACAAGGAACTCGTACTGAGGGCATGTTGATGTTATTTACTAAGTCAGGGGAGGGGACACAAATTAGCAAGGATATAATTTGGAGAATTGGGGTTAGAGTTAAGGGAGATATTTAAGAAAATATATTATGGACTTTCCTTTCAGTAGTGGATATCCGTTGATTCGGGCCGCACAGGTGGGCAGATTAGACCTCGGGAAGAGAGGTGTTGTCGGGTCAGAAAGAGAGAGAGAGAGAGAGAGAGAGAGGGGGGGGGGAAGAGAGAGAGGCAAACAGAGAGACAGACAGAAAGACAGACATATAGAGACACTGACAAACAGACAAAGAGACAAACAGACAGACGGACAAACAGACAGACTGACAAACAGACAGACAGACAAACAAATAGAGAGAGAGAGAGAGAGAGAGAGAGAGACAGTGACACACACACACACAAAGACAGACAGACAGCCAGACAAACAGAGAAATAGACAGAGACGGACTGACAGACACAAAAACAAAGATAGACAGTAAGACAGCCAGACAAACAGACACAAAGAGAGACAGATAGACAGAAAAAAAGACAGGGAGAGACAGAGAGACAAACAGAAAGACAAACAGACAGAGAGAGACAAACAGACAGAAAGACAGGCTGACAGACAAACAGATAGACAGAGAAACAGACTGAGAGACGGACAGAAAGACCGACAGAAAAAGACAGACAGACAGGCAGAAAGACAGACAGACAGAACAGAGAAAGAGAAAAACAGAAAGACAGACAGGCAGACAAACAGACAGAAAGACAGAGACAGACAGACTGACAAACAGACAGAGAGATAGAGACAGAGACAGACAGACGAACAGACAAACAGAAAGAGAGAGAGACATACATACAGACCAACCAACAGAAGAAAGAGACACACAGATAAACAGACAGACAGACAAAAAGACAGATAACAGAAAACAGACAGAGAGAGAGACAGAAAGACAGATAACAGAAAAACAGACAGAGAGAGAGACAGAAAGACAGAGAGACAAACAGACAGAGAGAAAGACAGAGAGAGAGAGAGAGAGAAAGAGAGAGAGAGAGAGAGAGAGACAGACAGACAGAGAGAAAAACAGACAGAGAGAGAGAGAGAGACAGAGAGAGACAGACAGACAGACAGACAGAAAAACAGACAGAGAGAGAGACAGAGAGACAGACAGAGAAAGAGAGATAGACAGAGAGATAGACAGACAGACAGACAGAGACAGAGAGGAAGAAACAGAGACAAAGAGAGAAAGAGAGAGAGAGACAGACAGACAGACAGACAGACAGACAAACAAACAGACAGAGAGAGAGAGAGATAGACAAAGAGAGAGAGAGTTACATAGAGTTACATAGATACACAGACCACACAGACCTTTCGGTCCCTACGAGGTAGTCCGGCCTTAATCCTAATAGGAGAAGGAGAAAAGGATAGCACAGGAGAAGGCTCTCTCCTTGCTATCCTTATCTCATTCTAGTAGTTCAGTTACTCTTCTAGGAGCTGCCTAGCATGGGCCAACCGGCCTAATGCAGTTATCCTCTCTTCTTATGTTCTTATGTTCTTATAATATTGTCTGTGTCTAATAGACACATGCATGCAGACACGAATATGCAATAATTGCTCCATCCTAACTAAACAATACCAATTGCGTCGAGGTACATGTCCAGTCTCTTTTTAAATATATTTATGGTACCACTCTCAATCACATTCCCTGGGAGTTTATTCCATTCGTTTACAACAAAGTAAGTGAAGAAGTTTTTGGTTGCATCAAGATTAGCCCTCCTTGCTTGCAACTTCATACCATTTCCTCGAGTTACAGTCTCGGCAATTACTGTGAATAGCTTGCTTGAATCAGTATTACTAAAGCCTTTTAGAATCTTAAAACATTCAATCATTTGTCCCCTGAGTCTCCGTTTTCTAAGAGAGAATAGGTTTAATTCTCTGAGTCTCTCGAGGTATGGTTTATTCCTCAGGGACGGGATTAACTTGGTAGCCCTACGCTGGACCGCTTCCAGTATTTCTATATCTTTAATTAGGTGAGACGCCGAAAATTGCACTGCAAACTCTAAGTGTGGCCTGACTATACTTTTGTATAATGGGATTACAATATCTTTGCTTTTATATGTAAAATGTCTTTTGATGAAGCCTAGGGCCCTGTTGGCTTTATTGGCGGCAGAGATACATTGATTTGAACATTTCAGATCGTCTGAAATTAGTATTCCTAGATCCTTAACTAGTGAGGACTTGCTAATGATTTGGACCTTCATTTCGTAACGATACCTTTTGTTTTTCTTCCCACATTGTAGTACCTGACATCTGCTTACATTGAAGGGCATTTGCCATTTTTTTGACCAGCTGATAATTTTATTAAGGTCATTTTGAAGGCTAATTCTGTCTTCTTCAGTTAATATGGTGTTGCCGATTTTTGTGTCGTCTGCAAATTTAGAAATGAAATTGTTTAGGCCAACATCGATATCGATAATATACATAATAAATAGAACTGCTCCGAACACTGATCCCTGAGGAACACCACTGGTCACTGGAGCCCAGTCTGACTCTACTTCATTTATTACGACTCGTTGCTTTCTCTCACTTAACCACAAACGTATCCACCTATGAATATTTCCATTAATTCCGAGTGATCTTACTTTTGTCATTAGTTTATCATGCGGCACTTTGTCAAAGGCTTTCTGGAAGTCTAAGTAGATTATATCAAGTGACCTGGTAGAATCATTCATTTTAAAAAATGTATCGTAAATCTCAATTAAATTTGTCAGGCATGATCTCCGCGTTCTAAAGCCATGCTGGCTGTTCCTAATTACGTTATTAGTTTCTAGGAACTCAACTATCCTATCTCTAATTAATGATTCGAGGATCTTTCCCAGGATACAGGTTAGGCTAATTGGTCTATAATAACCTGGTTGATCTCTACTGCCCTTTTTATATATAGGGGTCACGTTAGCCAGTCTCCAGTCTGCTGGAACCTTTCCTTGTTGTAGGGACTTGTTAAAGATAGATGTTAGAGGACTGGATATTACATCCATCACATTTTTTTAATATTTTAGGGCAGAAATTGTCTGGGCCGGGAGTCTTATTACCGTTCATTTTATTAAGTTTATCTCTCACTTCATTACTGCAAATATGCAAATCACTTAGTGTGTTTTGTATTGACAGTTGAAACTCTTCGATGGTTTCATTGGCGTCTACTGTGAAAACTGAACTGATAAATTTATTTAAAATAAAGGCAATTTCCTGATCGTCCGAGATAAGAGCATCCTCGTCGCTGATAAGTGGACCAACGCCCGCCTTGAGTCTCTTATTGCCGTTAATGTATCCATAAAAAAGCTTAGGATCCGTAGAACTTGTTTTTTGCTATATCAATTTCAAATTGTCGTTTAGCTGTCCTAACGATTTTTTTAACTTTCCTTCTACTACTGGTATATTACCCTGTGAGTAATTCACTGGTGTGACTTTTAAGCAAGGTGTGGAGACGGTTTCTTTCTTTATCTGCTTTGTTAATATCGGCATTAAACCACGCTGGTTTGTTTCTACCCTTGTTTTGTCTAGATTTCATTGGCACGTACTTGTTTTGAGCGGTCATGAATACGTGCTTAAATTCTGCCCACATTTCGTTTCCATCATTTATTCTTTCTATGCGTTCAGCTAGTGTACTCAGGGCGTCCTTTTGGCCGTTAAAATCTGCGTTTTTATAGTCCGGCACTTTAGTTTTACTTGTGCACTCATTATGTGACAGATTCTTGGAAAATCTTATGAGATTATCATCGCTAGATGCTAGATGTTCACCCACAGTGAGGCTTGAGACCATATCTTCATTTGTAGTGATAACAAGATCTAAGATATTGCCCTGTCTTGTCGGTTCCGTGACACATTGAAATAAAAAGTTGTTCTTAATGAAATCTGTCATTCTTTTGTCATTATTACTGCTACCGGTAACTCTATTCCAATTTACTGGCGGCAGGTTGAAGTCGCCGGTAATCAACGTTTCGTCCCCATCGAGAACTTCCTGCAAGGTACTATATAGTTCTGTGTCTTCCACTGGAGTATGAGTAGGGCGACGGTAGACTGTAACAATATTTATATTCGTATATTTTAAACGTAATTTGACACAGACCAGTTCGGTGTTCCGTCCACTTAAGGTTACCTCTGTTGAGTTTAAGTGATTTTTTACATATATCCCAACACCACCTCCTAAGCGTCCATTTTCTCTGCATTTATGGTGAAACTTATACGAGTCTAACTGGTATTCAGTTAATAAATCTTTATTACCTATATCAAGATGCGTTTCTGTTACGGCAATTATATGATAATCTTCGACACTTAGAAGGATTTTCAGTTTGTTAAACTTGTTTCTAAGGCTTCGAGCATTGACTGATAATACTTTAATTTGCTCTGCGGTTGGCTTTGACTGTTGGGCTAATCCGGATACACCATCTCCCCGGGAATTAGGATTTAGTTTCCCTGGGTCAGTGGAGGGGTGGATAGGGAGGGAGAGGAGGGGGAGGTTGACTGCGCGACCGTGAGTTTAGGGGAGGGTGATGTAAGGGCGAGGGGCGGGGCTGGGGTGATGGGCGAGGTGGGAGCGTCCGTGATGTCCCCAGGGGGCGCAGGTGTTTCCGCCACACCTGTATTCTCGTTGATTTCAAAAACGGCCATATTTATCAATTTGCCCATCTCTGCAATTCCTTTCGCATTTAAGTGTACACCATCTTGTCTAAAGAGGCTTGGCTTTTCAACAAATATGTTCCAGATATCATTGAAATATATGTTTTCTCTGGTACACATTTCCTTAAGGTCTCTATTAATTTCTACTACTGTGCTCCTGCAGTAAAAATTGGAACATAGCCTTGACAATATACCATTCGCCACGCACTTATCTGACTTGTTTTTCATTACTTTTAGAAGGGCTTCATATTTCTGCAAGATATTTTTGGTGGAAACTCTACCTCCGTCGTGTGCATCATTTGTTCCTACATTTACTACAAGACATGCATCTCGACTGACTGGTATACTTGCAATGTCTTTGGTGATCATATGAATCTTACTGCCAGGTACAACCTTCACTGATCTTTTCTTGCCTTTATTATTTGATGCAAAGGCAGCGCCCTGACCTCTTATTATGGAGTCACCAACCACCAGCGTGGTGCTCTCCCTAGTGCTGAATTTGGTGTCCAGGAAACGTCCACTTGCTTTGCTTATATCCTGGCTTCTATGTTTAACATTCTTATGAACGACCTGTTTTACTCTGCTATTTTCCCCTTCATCACAAAGAACGGAAAACCTGTTGGATGTAGGAATTCCGGGTGTTTTCTTAGGCGTTTGTTTACATTTTCGTTTATTACATACTACTTGAAATGCCTGGTCGGCTGGAGTCAGGGGGCTTTCCTTCACTTTTTATAGCTCTGCCTTGAGGTTTGCATTTTGCTGTTTCAGATCCTCTAGTGCATACTGATGACTTTTAATGGTGCTTTCTAGATATTGAGTCGTATTCAGGGGGCTTTCCTTCGGTTTTTTGAGTTCTGCCTTGAGGTCTGCATTCTCCTGTTTCAGATCCTCAATTGCATACTGATGACTTTTGATAGTACTTTCTAGATACTGAATATTTTCATTGGTCAAGCACATAAAACATTTTGCATCGGGCCTTCCAAATTTCGGAAACCAATCATTGAAGAATTTGTGTCCACATGAGGGACAAGGAACTCGTACTGAGGGCATGTTGATATTAATTACTAAGTCATGGGAGGGGACACAAATTAGCAAGTATATAATTTGAATAATTGGGGTTAGAGTTAATGAAGATATTTCAGGAAATATATTATGGACTTACCTTTCAGTAGTGGATATCCGTTGAGTCGGGCAGCACAGGTAGGCAGATTAGACCTCGGGAAAAGAGGTGTTGTCGGGTCACAGAGAGAGAGAGAGAGAGAGAGAGAGAGAGTGAGAGGGGGGGGGAAGAGAGAGATACAGAGAGACAGACAGAAAGACTGACATTTAGAGACACTGACAAACAGACAGACAAACAGACAGACAGACAAACAGACAGACAGACAAACAAATAGAGAGAGAGAGAGATTGACAGACACACAAATAGAGAGAGAGAGAGAGAGAGAGAGAGAGAGAGAGAGAGAGAGAGAGACAGTGACACACACACACAGACAGACTGACAGACAGAGAAAAAGAGAGAGAGAGAAAGAGACAGACAGACAGACAAACAGAGAAATAGACAGAGACGGACTGACAGAGAGACACAAAAACAGAGACAGACGGAAAGACAGCCAGACAAACAGACACAGAGAGAGACAGATAGACAGAAAAAAAGACAGGGAGAGACAGAGAGACAAACAGAAAGACAAACAGACAGAGAGAGACAAACAGACAGAAAGACAGGCTGACAGACAAACAGATAGACAGAAAAACAGACTGAGAGACAGGCAAAAAGACCGACAGAAAAAGACAGACAGACAGGCAGAAAGACAGACAGACAGAAACAGAGAAAGAGAGAAACAGAAAGACAGACAGGCAGACAAAGAGACAGAAAGACAGAAACAGACTGACTGGCAAACAGACAGAGAGATAGAGACAGAGAAAGACACACGAACAGACAAACAGAAAGAGAGAGAGATATACATACACACAGACAAACCAAAAGAATAACGAGACACACAGATAAACAGACAGACAGACTGACAAACAGACAGAGAGAGAGACAGAGACAGACAGATGAATAGACAAACAGAAAGAGAGAGAGACATACATACAGACAAACCAACAGAAGAAGGAGACACACAGATAAACAGACAGACAGACAAAAAAACAGATATCAGAAAACAGACAGAGAGAGAGACAGAAAGACAGATAACAGAAAAACAGAGAGACAGAAAGACAGAGAGACAGACAGACAGAGAGAAAGACAGAGAGAGATAGAGAGAGAGAGAGAGAGAGAGACAGACAGACAGACAGACAGATAGAAAAACAGAGAGAGAGACAGAGAGACAGACAGAGTAAGACAGACAGACAGATAGATAGACAGACAGACAGACAGACAGATAGATAAACAGACAGACAGACAAACAGAGACATAGAGACAGAGAGGAAGAAACAGAGACAAAGAGAGAGAGAGAGAGAGAGACAGACAGACAGACAGACAGACAGACAAGCAAACAGAGAGAGAGATAGACAAAGAGAGAGAGAGAGAGTTACATTGAGTTACATAGATACACAGACCTTACGGTCCCTACGAGGTGGTCCGGCCTTAATCCTAATATAGTGCATAGGAGCAGGAGAAAAGGATAGCACAGCAGAAGGCTCTCTCCTTGCTCTCCTTATCTCATTCTAGTAGTTCAGTTACTCTTCTAGGAGCTGCTTAGCATGGGTCAACTGGCCTAATGCAGTTATCCTCTCTTCTTATGTTCTTATAATATTGTCTGTGTCTAATAGACACATGGATGCAGACACGAATATGCAATAATTGCTCCATCCTAACTAAACAATACCAATTGCGTCGAGATACATGTCCAGTCTCTTTTTAAATATATTTATGGTACCACTCTCAATCACATTCCCAGAGAGTTTATTTCATTCGTTTACAACAAAGTAAGTGAAGAAGTTTTTGGTTGCATCAAGATTAGCCCTCATTGCTTGCAACTTCATACCATTTCCACGAGTTACAGTCTCGGCAATTACTGTGAATTGCTTGATTGAATCATTATTACTGAAGCCTTGTAGAATCTTAAAACATTCAATCAGTTGTCCCCTGAGTCTCCGTTTTCTAAGAGTGGATAGGTTTAATTCTCTGAGTCTCTCGAGGTATGGTTTATTTCTCAGGGACGGGATTAATTTGGTAGCCCTACGCTGGACCGCTTCCAGTATTTCTATATCTTTAATTAGGTGAGACGCCCAAAATTGCACTGCAAACTCTAGGTGTGGCCAGACTATGCTTTTGTATAGGGGGATTACAATATCTTTGCTTTTATATGTAAAATGTCTTTTGATGAAGCATAGGGCCCTGTTGGCTTTATTGGGGGCAGAGATACATTGATTTGAACATTTCAGATCGTCTGAAATTAGTACGCCTAGATCCTTAACTAGTGAGGACTTGCTAATGATTTGGTCCTTCATTTCGTAATCATACCTTTTGTTTTTCTTCCCACATTGTAGTATCTGACATTTGCTTACATTGAAGGGTATTTGCCATTTTTCTGACCAGCTGATAATTTTATTAAGGTCATTTTGAAGGCTAATTCTGTCTTCTTCAGTTAATATAGTGTTGCCGATTTTTGTGTCGTCTGCAAATTTAGAAATGAAATTGTTTAGGCCAACATCGATATCGATAATATACATAATAAATAGGACTGGTCCCAACACTGATCTCTGAGGAACACCACTGGTCACTGGAGCCCAGTCTGACTCTACTCCATTTATAATGACTCGTTGCTTTCTCTCACTTAACCACAAACGTATCCACCTATGAATATTTCCATTAATTCCGAGTGATCTTACTTTTGTCATTAGTTTATCATGCGGCACTTTGTCAAAGGCTTTCTGGAAGTCTAAGTAGATTATATCAAGTGACCTGATACAATCATTCATTTTAAAAGGTGTATCGTAAAACTCAATTAAATTTGTCACGCATGATCTCCGCGTTCTAAAGCCATGCTGGCTGTTCCTAATTACGTTATTAGTTTCTAGGAACCCAACTATCCTATCTTTAATTAATGATTCGAGGATCTTTCTCAAGACAGAAGTTAGGTTAATTGGTCTATAATAACCTGGTTGATCTCTACTACCCTTTTTATATATAGGAGTCACGTTAGCCAGTCTCCAGTCTGCTGGAACCTTTCCTTGTTGTAAGGACTTGTTAAAGATAGATATTAGAGGACTGCATATTACATCCATCACATTTTTTAGTATTTTAGAGTAGAAATTGTCTGGGCCGGGATTCTTATTACCGTTCATTTTATTAAGTTTATCTCTCATTTCATTACTGCTAATATGCATATCACTTAGTGCATTTTGGATTGACATTTGATGCTCTTCGATGGTGTCATTGGCGTCTACTGTGAAAACTGAACTGAAAAACTTATTTAAAGTAGAGGCAATTTCCTGATCGTCCGAGATAAGAGCATCCTCGTCGCTGATAAGTGGACCAACTCCCGATTTGAGTCGCTTAATGCCGTTCATGTATCCATAAAAAAGCTTAGGATCCGTAGAACTTGTTTTTTGCTTTATCAATTTTAAATTGTCGTTTAGCTGTCCTAATGAGTTTTTTAACTTTTCTTCTACTACTGGTATATTGCCCTGTGAGTAATTCACTAGTGTGACTCATAAGCAAGGTGTGGAGACGGTTTCTTTCTTTAACTGCTCTGCTAATATCGGCATTAAACCACGCTGGTTTGTTTCTACCCTTGTTTTGTCTAGATTTCATTGGCACGTACTTGTTTTGAGCGGTCATGAATACGTGCTTAAATTCTGCCCACATTTCGTTTCCATTATTAATTCTTTCTATGTGTTCAGCTAGTGAACTCAGGGCGTCCTTTAGGCCGTTAAAATCTGCGTTTTTATAGTCCGACATTTTAGTTTTACTTGTGCACTTATTATGTGAGAGATTCGTGGAAAATCTTATGAGAGTTGTTCTTAATGAAATCTGTCAATCTTTTGTCATTATTACTGCTACAAGTAACTGTATTCCAATTTACTGACGGCAGGTTGAAGTCGCAGGTAATCAACGTTTCGTCCCCATCGAGAACTTCCTGCAAGGTACTATATAGTCTTATGTATTCCACTGGAGTATGAGTAGGGCGACGGTAGACCGTAACAATATTTATCTTCATATATTTTAAACGTAATTTGAACCAGACCAGTTCGGTGTTCCGTACACTTAAGGTTACCTCTGTTGAGTTTAAGTGATTTTTTACATATATCCCAACACCACCTCCTAAGCGTCCATTTTCTCTGCATTTATAGTGAAATTTAACGAGTCTAACTGGTATTCAGTTAATAAATCTTTAATACCTATATCAAGATGCGTTTCTGTTACGGCAGTTATATGATAATCTTCGACACTTAAAAGGATTTTGAGTTTGTTAAACTTGTTTCTAAGACTGTGAGCATTGATTGATAATACTTTAATTTGCTCTGCGGTTGGCTTTGACTGTTGGGCTAATCCGGATACACCATCTCCCCGGGAATTATGATTTAGTTTCCCTGGGTCAGTGGAGGGGTGGATAGGGAGGGAGAGGAGGGGGAGGTTGACTGCGCGACCGTGAGTTTAGGGGAGGGTGATGTAAGGGTGAGGGGCGGGGCTGGGGTGATGGGCGATGTGGGAGCGTCCGTGAGGTCCCCATGGGGCGCAGGTGTTTCCGCCACACCTGCATTCTCGTGGATTTTAAAAACGGCCATATTTATCAATTTGCTCATCTCTGCAATTCCTTTCGCATTTAAGTGTACATCATT
>NC_136968.1:8748724-8751224 GCF_032717465.1 Coenobita brevimanus | reverse complement strand
TCATTCATTTTAAAAAGTGTATCGTAAAACTCAATTAAATTTGTCAAGCATGGTCTCCGTGTTCTAAAGCTATGCTGGCTGTTCCTAATTACGTTATTAGTTTCTAGGAACGCAACTATCCTATCTCTAATTAATGATTCAAGGATCTTTCCCAAGACAGAGGTTAGGCTAATTGGTTTATAATTACATGGTTAATATCTACTGCCCTTTTTATATATAGGAGTCAAGTTAGCCAGTCTCCAGTCTGCTGGAACCTTTCCTTGTTGTAGGGACTTGTTAAAGATAGATGTTAGAGGGCTGCATATTACGTCCACCACATTTTTTAGTATTTCAGGGTAGAAATTGTCTGGGCCGGGAGTCTTATTACCGTTCATTTCATTAAGTTTATCTCTCACTTCATTACTGCTGATATGCATATCACTTAGTGTGTTTTGTATTGACATTTGATACTCTTCGGTGGTGTCATTGGCGTCTACTGTGAAAACTGAACTGAAAAACTTATTTAAAGTAGAGGCAATTTCCTGATCGTCCGAGATAAGAGCATCCTCGTCGCTGATAAGTGGACCAACGTCCGCCTTGTGTCGCTTATTGCCGTTAATGTATCCATAAAAAAGCTTAGGACCCGTAGAACTTGTTTTTGCTATATCAATTTCAAATTGTCGTTTAGCTGTCCTAATGAATTTTTTAACTTTCCTTCTACTACTGGTATATTGCCCTGTGAGTAATTCACTGGTGTGACTTTTAAGCAAGGTGTGGAGACGGTTTCTTTCTTTAACTGCTCTGCTAATATCGGCATTAAACCACGCTGGTTTGTTTCTACCCTTGTTTTGTCTAGATTTCATTGGCACGTACTTGTTTTGAGCGGTCATGAACACGTGCTTGAATTCTGCCCACATTTCGTTTACATCATTAATTCTTTCTATGTGTTCAGCTAGTGTACTCAGGGCGTCATTTAGGCCGTTAAAATCTGCGTTTTTATAGTCCGGCATTTTAGTTTTACTTGTGCACTCATTATGTGAGAGATTCATGGAAAATCTTATGACATTATGATCGCTAGATGCTAGATGTTCACCCACAGTGAGGCTTGAGACCATATCTTCATTTGTAGTGATAACAAGACCTAAGACATTGCCCTGTCTTGTCGGTTCCGTGACACATTGAAATAAAAAGTTGTTCTTAATGAAATCTGTCATTCTTTTGTCATTATTACTGCTACCGGTAACTCAATTCCAATTTACTGACGGCAGGTTGAAGTCGCCGGTAATCAACGTTTCGTCCCCATCGAGAACTTCCTGCAAGGTACTATATAGTTCTGTATCTTCCTCTGGACTATGAGTAGGGGGACGGTAGACAGTAACAATATTTATATTCATATATTTTAAACATAATTTGACACAGACCAGTTCGGTGTTCTGTCCACTTAAGGTTACCTCTGTTGGGTTTAAGGGATTTTTTACATATATCCCAACACCACCTCCTAAGCGTCCATATTCTCTGCATTTATAGTGAAGTTTATACGAGTCTAACTGGTATTCAGCTAATAAATCGTTATTACCTATATCAAGATGCGTTTCTGTTACGGCAATTATATGAAAATCTTCGACACTTAGAAGGATTTTGAGTTCGTTCAACTTGTTTCTAAGACTGCGAGCATTGAATGATAATACTTTAATTTGCTCTGCGGTTGGCTTTGACTGTAGGGCTAATCCGGATGCACCATCTCCCCGGGAATTATGATTTAGTTTCCTTGGGTCAGTGGAGGGGTGGATAGGGAGGGAGAGGAGGGGAAGGGTGGCTGAGCGACCGTGAGATTAGGGTGGGGTGAGGTGAGGGTGAGGGGCGGGGCTGAGGTGCTGGGCGAGGTGGGAGCGTCTGTGAGGTGTGCAGGGGGCGCAGGTGTTTCTGCCACACCTGCATTCTCGTGGATTTTAAAAACAGCCATATTTATCAATTTGCCCATCTCTGTAATTCCTTTCGCATTTAAGTGTACACCATCTTGTCTAAAGAGGCTTGGCTTTTCAACAAATCTGTTCCAGACATCATTGAAATATATGTTTTCTCTGGTACATATTTCCTTAAGGGCTCCATTAATTTCTACTACTCTGTTCCTGCAGTAAGAATTGGAACGTAGCCTTGGCAACATACCATTCACCACGCACTTATCTGACTTATTTTTCATTACTTTTACAAGGGCTTCATATTTCTGCAAGATATTTTTGGTGGAAACTCTACCTCCGTCATGTGAATCATTTGTTCCTACATTTACTACAAGACATGCATTTCGACTGACTGGTGTACTTGAAATGTCTTTGGTGATCATGTTAATCTTGCTGCCCGGTACAACCTTCACTGATCTTTTCTTGCCTTTATTATTTGATGCAAAGGCAGCACCCTGACCTCTTAATATGGAGTCACCAACCACCAGTGTGGTCCTCTCCCTAGTGCTGAATTTGGTGTCCAGGAAACGTCCACTTGCTTTTTTTATATCCTGGCTTCTATG
>NC_136968.1:8741224-8746224 GCF_032717465.1 Coenobita brevimanus | reverse complement strand
GACAAAATTCAGAATAAAGCTGTTAGAATCATTAATGTCGTAAAAACACCCCCGCTAATACCAATACACCAGTCCTGTATGAGACAGCCCTAGCATGTGTTCAATATGGAAGGTGGTGACATGTGGAGGTGTAGGAGGACTACTGGGCCTCGGAATGGGTCACTGCCCCCGAGAAATACTCCCTGCAGCCTTTGCCCAGAGTCGGACACATAAAAAAAAAAAAAAAAAAAAAAAAATACCCTGCCATTACATATAAACTACCTCCCCTGCAAGTAAGAAGGAATGTTGCCTCAATTGCATTATTTTACAGATATTTTTTTGGCAAATGCTCAGACGAAGTTGCGTCCATGGTGTCACCTCTCCATGCCTTCCCTCGTGCTACACGGGCATCTGGTAGCGCTCATGACTGGAATGTCACTGAACCATATTGCAGAATTTCTGCCTATCAGAATTCTTTCATTCCCCGAACTGCATCTCTCTGGAACTCGCTTCCCCAGAGTTGTTTTCCTCCAAATTTCAACCCACAACTGTTCAAGTCTAACTGTTACAGATATTTTATGAATAGTGGACACCAGTAATCTGGTGTATGGATTTTTTTTTTCCCCATTTGGTTTTCCTTCCTCCGTTCTGTTATTTAAAAAAAAAAATAATAATAATAATATTGTCTGTGTCTAATAGACACATGGATGCAGACGCGAATATGCAATAATTGCTCCATCCTAACTAAATGATACCAATTGCGTCGAGATACATGTCCAGTCTCTTTTTAAATATATTAATGGTACCACTCTCAATCACATTCCCAGGGAGTTTATTCCATTCGTTTACAACAGAGTAAGTGAAGAAGTTTTTGGTTGTATCAAGATTAGCCCTCATTGCTTGCAACTTCATACCATTTCCTGAAGTTACAGTCTCGGCAATTACTGTGAATAGCTTGCTTGAATCAGTATTACTAAATCCTTTTAGAATCTTAAAACATTCAATCAGTTGTCCCCTGAGTCTCCGTTTTCTAAGAAAGAATAGGTTTAATTCTCTGAGTCTCTCGAGGTATGGTTTATTCCTCAGGGACGGAATTAACTTGGTAGCCCTAAGCTGGACAGCTTCCAGTATTTCTATATCTTTAATTAGGTGAGGCGCCCAAAATTGCACTGCAAACTCTAAGTGTGGCCTGACTATGCTTTTGTATAAGGGGATTACAATATCTTTGCTTTTATATGTAAAATGTCTTTTGATGAAGCCTAGAGACCTGATGGCTTTATTGGCGGCAGAGATACATTGATTTGAACATATCAGATCGTCTGTCATTAATACGCCTTGATCCTTAAGTAGTGAGGACTTGCTAATGATTTGGTCCTTCATTTCGTAATCATACCTTTTGTTTTTCTTCCCACATTGCAGTACCTGACATTTGCTTACATTGAAAGGCATTTCCCATTTTTCTGACCAGCTGATAATTCTATTAAGGTCATTTTGAAGGCTAATTCTGTCATCTTCAGTTAATATAGTGTTGCCGATTTTTGTGTCGTCTGCAAATTTAGAAATGAAATTGTTTAGGCCAACATCGATATCGCTAATATACATAATAAATAGGACTGGTCCCAACACTGATCTCTGAGGAACACCACTGGTCACTGGAGCCCAGTCTGACTCAACTCCATTTATAACGACTCGTTGCTGTCTCTCACTTAACCAGCAACGTATCCACCTATGAATATTTCCGTCAATTCCGAGTGATCTTACTTTTATCATTAGTTTATCACGCGGCACTTTGTCAAAGGCTTTCTGGAAGTCTAAGTAGATTATATCAAGTGACCTGGTAGAATCATTCATTTTTAAAAGTGTATCATAAAACTCATTTAAATTTGTCAAGCATGGTCTCCGTGTTCTAAAGCCATGCTGGCTGTTCCTAATTACGTTATTAGTTTCTAGGAACTCAACTATCCTATCTCTAATTAATGATTCGAGGATCTCTCCCAAGACAGAGGTTAGGCTAATTGATCTATAATTACCTGGTTGATCTCTACTGCCCTTTTTATATATAGGAGTCATGTTAGCCAGTCTCCAGTCTGCTGGAACCTTTCCTTGTTGTAGGGACTTGTTAAAGATAGATGTTCGAGGGCTGCATATTACATCCATCACATTTTTTAGTATTTTAGGGTAGAAATTGTCTGGGCCGGGAGTCTTATTACCGTTCATTTCATTAAGTTTATCTCTCACTTCATTACTGCTGATATGCATATCACTTAGTGTGTTTTGTATTGACATTTGATACTCTTCGATGGTGTCATTGGCGTCTACTGTGAAAACTGAACTGAAAAACTTATTTAAAGTAGAGGCAATTTCCTGATCGTCCGAGATAAGAGCATCCTCGTCGCTGATAAGTGGACCAACGTCCGCCTTGTGTCGCTTATTGCCGTTAATGTATCCATAAAAAAGCTTAGGACCCGTAGAACTTGTTTTTGCTATATCAATTTCAAATTGTCGTTTAGCTGTCCTAATGAATTTTTTAACTTTCCTTCTACTACTGGTATATTGCCCTGTGAGTAATTCACTGGTGTGACTTTTAAGCAAGGTGTGGAGACGGTTTCTTTATTTAACTGCTCTGCTAATATCGGCATTAAACCACGCTGGTTTGTTTCTACCCTTGTTTTGTCTAGATTTCATTGCCACGTACTTGTTTTGAGCGGTCATGAACACGTGCTTGAATTCTGCCCACATTTCGTTTACATCATTAATTCTTTCTATGTGTTCAGCTAGTGTACTCAGGGCGTCCTTTAGGCCGTTAAAATCTGCGTTTTTATAGTCCGGCATTTTAGTTTTACTTGTGCACTCATTATGTGAGAGATTCATGGAAAATCTTATGAGATTATGATCGCTAGATGCTAGATGTTCACCCACAGTGAGGCTTGAGACCATATCTTCATTTGTAGTGATAACAAGACCTAAGACATTGCCCTGTCTTGTCGGTTCCGTGACACATTGAAATAAAAAGTTGTTCTTAATGAAATCTGTCATTCTTTTGTCATTATTACTGCTACCGGTAACTCAATTCCAATTTACTGACGGCAGGTTGAAGTCGCCGGTAATCAACGTTTCGTCCCCATCGAGAACTTCCTGCAAGGTACTATATAGTTCTGTATCTTCCTCTGGACTATGAGTAGGGGGACGGTAGACAGTAACAATATTTATATTCATATATTTTAAACATAATTTGACACAGACCAGTTCGGTGTTCTGTCCACTTAAGGTTACCTCTGTTGGGTTTAAGGGATTTTTTACATATATCCCAACACCACCTCCTAAGCGTCCATATTCTCTGCATTTATAGTGAAGTTTATACGAGTCTAACTGGTATTCAGCTAATAAATCGTTATTACCTATATCAAGATGCGTTTCTGTTACGGGAATTATATGATAATCTTCGACACTTAGAAGGATTTTGAGTTCGTTCAACTTGTTTCTAAGACTGCGAGCATTGAATGATAATACTTTAATTTGCTCTGCGGTTGGCTTTGACTGTAGGGCTAATCCGGATGCACCATCTCCCCGGGAATTATGATTTAGTTTCCTTGGGTCAGTGGAGGGGTGGATAGGGAGGGAGAGGAGGGGAAGGGTGGCTGAGCGACCGTGAGATTAGGGTGGGGTGAGGTGAGGGTGAGGGGCGGGGCTGAGGTGCTGGGCGAGGTGGGAGCGTCTGTGAGGTGTGCAGGGGGCGCAGGTGTTTCTTCCACACCTGCATTCTCGTGGATTTTAAAAACAGCCATATTTATCAATTTGCCCATCTCTGCAATTCCTTTCGCATTTAAGTGTACACCATCTTGTCTAAAGAGGCTTGGCTTTTCAACAAATCTGTTCCAGACATCATTGAAATATATGTTTTCTCTGGTACATATTTCCTTAAGGGCTCCATTAATTTCTACTACTCTGTTCCTGCAGTAAGAATTGGAACGTAGCCTTGGCAACATACCATTCACCACGCACTTATCTGACTTATTTTTCATTACTTTTACAAGGGCTTCATATTTCTGCAAGATATTTTTGGTGGAAACTCTACCTCCGTCATGTGAATCATTTGTTCCTACATTTACTACAAGACATGCATTTCGACTAACTGGTGTACTTGAAATGTCTTTGGTGATCACGTTAATCTTGCTGCCCGGTACAACCTTCACTGATCTTTTCTTGCCTTTATTATTTGATGCAAAGGCAGCACCCTGACCTCTTAATATGGAGTCACCAACCACCAGTGTGGTCCTCTCCCTAGTGCTGAATTTGGTGTCCAGGAAACGTCCACTTGCTTTTTTTATATCCTGGCTTCTATGTTTAACCCGTCACGTCCCGAGGTTTTCCGCACCTCCGACATCCCCCAGTCCCGAGGTATTTTCGATTTTTTTTTTTTTTGGCTAAAACCTTCGCTTTTGGTGAGAAACATCGAAAATTCATAGAGAAATCGCTCACCTGAGGTTTAAAATGCCCAATCCAGGTAGGAGTTCCTCCTTACCTGAGTGGGTTTTCTGACATGCTGGCACCAAAGAAAACGAGTTCTATGGGAGGGTAACTATTTTATCCACTCATAAACGGTATTTATTTATTTACTTGGTACGAATGTATATGTAGTATGACAGTATATTGGTTTTCAAGCAGTAATAAAGGCATTATAAGCATTGTTTCACTCACTAACTAATCACCATACCTGACCTATTTTTGCCACACTACCTGATCATTATTTCTGGCTGTTTCTTCTTCTAATGCTATGTAAACATTGTCCTCCACATTGTCATCGATTGGGGAATCACTCTGGCCCTGAATAACTTTATTAGCCAGGTCACTGGTAACAGGTCCTTTGCCAAGACAATGGCATGAGGGGGGGAGGGGGGAGGTTATGCAGTGTAAGGCATTGTCCCTGCTTTGTTTCTTGTACAGGAATAGAGGAAGGTGTCCCGTGTATACATACGAAAAATCACGTACGAAAATTGAAAATTGTGCAAATTAGGTACCTT
>NC_136968.1:8731224-8738724 GCF_032717465.1 Coenobita brevimanus | reverse complement strand
AAGAAAATTGGATTATTGTACAGAGTCCGTAACTTCCTCGCCGATGAGCAGTTAGCTATTATTTATAAGAGTCATGTGCGCTCTCAGCCTGAATATTGCTCACCCTTGTGGAATGGTTGTGGAGAGGTTGCATTAAGACAATTAGACAAAATTCAGAATAAAGCTGTTAGAATCATTAATGTCGTAAAAACACCCCCGCTAATACCAATACACCAGTCCTGTATGAGACAGCCCTAGCATGTATTCAATATGGAAGGTGGTGACATGTGGAGGTGTAGGAGGACTACTGGGCCTCGGAATGGGTCACTGCCCCCGAGAAATAGGCCCTGCAGCCTTTGCCCAGAGTCGGACACATAAAAAAAAAAAAAAAAAAAAAAATACCCTGCCATTACATATAAACTACCTCCCCTGCAAGTAAGAAGGAATGTTGCCTCAATTGCATTATTTTACAGATATTTTTTTGGCAAATGCTCAGACGAAGTTGCGTCCATGGTGTCACCTCTCCATGCCTTCCCTCGTGCTACACGGGCATCTGGTAGCGCTCATGACTGGAATGTCACTGAACCATATTGCAGAATTTCTGCCTATCAGAATTCTTTCATTCCCCGAACTGCATCTCTCTGGAACTCGCTTCCCCAGAGTTGTTTTCCTCCAAATTTCAACCCACAACTGTTGAAGTCTAACTGTTACAGATATTTTATGAATAGTGGACACCAGTAATCTGGTGTATGGATTTTTTTTTCCCCCATTTGGTTTTCCTTCCTCCGTTCTGTTATTTAAAAAAAAAAATAATAATAATAATATTGTCTGTGTCTAATAGACACATGGATGCAGACGCGAATATGCAATAATTGCTCCATCCTAACTAAATGATACCAATTGCGTCGAGATACATGTCCAGTCTCTTTTTAAATATATTAATGGTACCACTCTCAATCACATTCCCAGGGAGTTTATTCCATTCGTTTACAACAGAGTAAGTGAAGAAGTTTTTGGTTGTATCAAGATTAGCCCTCATTGCTTGCAACTTCATACCATTTCCTGAAGTTACAGTCTCGGCAATTACTGTGAATAGCTTGCTTGAATCAGTATTACTAAATCCTTTTAGAATCTTAAAACATTCAATCAGTTGTCCCCTGAGTCTCCGTTTTCTAAGAAAGAATAGGTTTAATTCTCTGAGTCTCTCGAGGTATGGTTTATTCCTCAGGGACGGAATTAACTTGGTAGCCCTAAGCTGGACCGCTTCCAGTATTTCTATATCTTTAATTAGGTGAGGCGCCCAAAATTGCACTGCAAACTCTAAGTGTGGCCTGACTATGCTTTTGTATAAGGGGATTACAATATCTTTGCTTTTATATGTAAAATGTCTTTTGATGAAGCCTAGAGACCTGATGGCTTTATTGGCGGCACAGATACATTGATTTGAACATATCAGATCGTCTGACATTAATACGCCTTGATCCTTAAGTAGTGAGGACTTGCTAATGATTTGGTCCTTCATTTCGTAATCATACCTTTTGTTTTTCTTCCCACATTGCAGTACCTGACATTTGCTTACATTGAAAGGCATTTCCCATTTTTCTGACCAGCTGATAATTCTATTAAGGTCATTTTGAAGGCTAATTCTGTCATCTTCAGTTAATATAGTGTTGCCGATTTTTGTGTCGTCTGAAAATTTAGAAATGAAATTGTTTAGGCCAACATCGATATCGCTAATATACCTAATAAATAGGACTGGTCCCAACACTGATCTCTGAGGAACACCACTGGTCACTGGAGCCCAGTCTGACTCAACTCCATTTATAACGACTCGTTGCTGTCTCTCACTTAACCAGCAACGTATCCACCTATGAATATTTCCGTCAATTCCGAGTGATCTTACTTTTATCATTAGTTTATCATGCGGCACTTTGTCAAAGGCTTTCTGGAAGTCTAAGTAGATTATATCAAGTGACCTGGTAGAATCATTCATTTTAAAAAGTGTATCATAAAACTCATTTAAATTTGTCAAGCATGGTCTCCGTGTTCTAAAGCCATGCTGGCTGTTCCTAATTACGTTATTAGTTTCTAGGAACTCAACTATCCTATCTCTAATTAATGATTCGAGGATCTCTCCCAAGACAGAGGTTAGGCTAATTGATCTATAATTACCTGGTTGATCTCTACTGCCCTTTTTATATATAGGAGTCATGTTAGCCAGTCTCCAGTCTGCTGGAACCTTTCCTTGTTGTAGGGACTTGTTAAAGATAGATGTTAGAGGGCTGCATATTACATCCATCACATTTTTTAGTATTTTAGGGTAGAAATTGTCTGGGCCGGGAGTCTTATTACTGTTCATTTTATTAAGTTTATCTCTAACTTCATTACTGCTAATATGCATGTCACTTAGTGCGTTTTGGGTTGACATTTGATGCTCTTCGATGATGTCATTAGCGTCTACTGTGAAAACTGAACTGAAAAACTTTTTTAAAGTATAGGCAATTTCCTGATCGTCCGAGATAAGGGCACCCTCGTCGCTGATAAGTGGACCAACGTCCGCCTTGAGTCTCTTATTGCCGTTAATGTATCCATAAAAAAGCTTAGGATCCGTAGAACTTGTTTTTGCTATATCAATTTCAAATTGTCGTTTAGCTGTCCTAACGAATTTTTTTAACTTTCCTTCTACTACTGGTATATTGCCCTGTGAGTAATTCACTGGTGTGACTTTTAAGCAAGGTGTGGAGACGGTTTCTTTCTTTAACTGCTCTGCTAATATCGGCATTAAATCACGCTGGTTTGTTTCTACCCTTGTTTTGTCTAGATTTCATTGGCACGTACTTGTTTTGAGCGGTCATGAATACGTGCTGAAATTCTGCCCACATTTCGTTTACATCATTAATTCTTTCTATGTGTTCAGCTAGTGTACTCAGGGCGTCCTTAAGGCCGTTAAAATCTGCGTTTTTATAGTCCGGCATTTTAGATTTACTTGTGCACTCATTATGTGAGAGATTCATGGAAAATCTTATGAGATTATGATCGCTAGATGCTAGATGTTCACCCACGGTGAGGCTTGAGACCATATCTTCATTTGTAGTGATAACAAGATCTAAGACATTGCCCTGTCTTGTCGGTTCCGTGACACATTGAAATAAAAAGTTGTTCTTAATGAAATCTGTCATTCTTTTGTCATTATTACTGCTACTGGTAACTCTATTCCAATTTACTGACGGCAGGTTGAAGTCGCCGGTAATCAACGTTTCGTCCCCATCGAGAACTTCCTGCAAGGTACTATATAGTTCTGTATCTTCCTCTGGAGTATGAATAGGGGGACAGTAGACCGTAACAATATTTATATTCATATATTATAAACATAATTTGACACAGACCAGTTCGGTGTTCTGTCCACTTAAGGTTACCTCTGTTGGGTTTAAGTGATTTTTTACATATATCCCAACACCACCTCCTAAGCGTCCATTTCCTTTGCTTTTATAGTGAAATTTATACGAGTCTAACCGGTATTCAGCTAATAAATCGTTATTACCTATATCAAGATGCGTTTCTGTTACGGCAATTATATGAAAATCTTCGACACGTAGAAGGATTTTGAGTTCGTTCAACTTGTTTCTCAGACTGCGAGCATTGAATAATAATACTTTAATTTGCTCTGCGGTTGGCTTTGACTGAAGGGCTAATCCGGATGCACCATCTCTCCGGGAATTATGATTTAGTTTCCTTGGGTCAGTGGAGGGGTGGATAGGGAGGGAGAGGAGGGGGAGGGTGGCTGCGCGACCGTGAGATTAGAGGGGGGTGAGGTTAGGGTGAGGGGTGGGGCTGGGGTGATGGGCGAGGTGGGAGCGTCCGCGAGGTCTGCAGAGGGCCCAGGTGTTTCTGCCACACCTGCATTCTCGTGGATTTAAAAAAAAAAACATATTTATCAATTTGCCCATCTCTGCAATTCCTTTCGCATTTAAGTGTACACCATCTTGTCTAAAGAGGCTTGGCTTTTCAACAAATCTGTTCCAGACAACATTGAAATATATGTTTTCTCTGGTACACATTTCCTTAAGGGCTCCATTAATTTCTACTACTCTGTTCCTGCAGTAAGAATTGGAACGTAGCCTTGGCAATATACCATTCACCACGCACTTATCTGACTTATTTTTCATTACTTTTAGAAGGGCTTCATATTTCTGCAAGATATTTTTGGCGCAAACTCTACCTCCGTCATGTGAATCATATGTTCCTACATTTACTACAAGACATGCATTTCGACTGACTGGTGTACTTGCAATGTCTTTGGTGATCATGTCAACCTTGCTGCCCGGTACAACCTTCACTGATCTTTTCTTGCCTTTATTATTTGATGCAAAGGCAGCGCCCTGACCTCTTGATATGGAGTCACCAACCACCAGTGTGAATTTGGTGTCCATGAAACGTCCACTTACTTTGTTTATATCCTGGCTTCTATGTTTAACATTCTTATGGACGACCTGTTTTACTCTGCTATTTTCCCCTTCATCACAAAGAACGGAAAACATGTTGGATGTAGGAATTCCGGGTGTTTTCTTAGGCGTTTGTTCACATTTTCGTTTATTACATACTACTTGAAATGCCTGGTCGGCTGGAGTCATATTCAGGGGGCTTTCCTTCACTTTTTTTTAGCTCTGCCTTGAGGTTTGCATTTTGCTGTTTCAGATCCTCAAGTGCATACTGATGACTTTTAATGGTGCTTTCCAGATATTGAGTCGTATTCAGGGGGCTTTCTTTCGCTTTTTTGAGTTCTGCCTTGAGGTCTGCATTCTCCTGTTTCAGATCCTCAATTGCATACTGATGACTTTTGATAGTACTTTCTAGAGACTGAATATTTTCATTGGTCAAGCACATAAAACATTTTGCATCGGGACTTCCGAATTTCGTTAACCAATCATTAAAGAATTTGTTTCCACATGAGGGACAAGGAACTCGTACTGGGGGCATGTTGATGTTATTTACTAAGTCAGAGGAGGGGACACAATTTAGCAAGTAACATTAGTAGAATTAGGGTTAGAGTTAAGGGAGATATTTAAGAAAATATATTATGGACTTCCCTTTCAGTAGTAGATATCCGTTGAGTCAGGCCGCACAGGTGGGCAGATTAGACCTCGGGAAGAGAGGTGTTGTCGGGTCACAGGTCAAAGCACAACTGAGAGAGAGTTACATAGAGTTACATAGATACACAGAGCACACAGACCTTACGGTCCCTACGAGGTGGTCCGGCCTTAATCCTAATATAGTGCATAGGAGCAGGAGAAAAGGATAGCACAGCAGAAGGCTCTCTCCCCCACCGTCCAGACCCTCCGGCATTAGCCGTACAGGAAACAAGAGAGGAAGTAATACCTTGCAGGAATGAAAAACCTGAAGGAATTTTATAGGATCGGCAGAAAGTAGAATAATGTGGAAAAGGAAAATTTGGGCATACAGCCACATACTTACTCTATACATGCATTTTTTTTTTTTTTTTTAATCAGAAGATGAACAGAATGTTTATCTATTATATATATTATAAAATATTGTCTGTGTCTAATAGACACATGAATGCAGACGCGAATATGCAAATTGCTCCATCCGAACTAAGCGATACCAATTGCGTCGAGATACATGTCCAGTCTCTTTTTAAACATATTTATGGTACCACTCTCAATCACATTCCCAGGGAGTTTATTCCATTCGCTTACAACAGAGTAAGTGAAGAAGTTTTTGGTTGTATCAAGATTAGCCCTTCTTGCTTGTAACTTCATACCATTTCCTCGAGTTACAGTCTCGGTAATTACTGTGAATAGCTTGCTTGAATCAGTATTACTAAAGCCTTTTAGAATCTTAAAACATTCAATCAGTTGTCCCCTGAGTCTCCGTTTTCTAAGAGAGAATAGGTTTAATTCTCTGAGTCTCTCGAGGTATGGTTTGTTCCTCAGGGACGGAATTAACTTGGTAGCCCTACGCTGGACCGCTTCCAGTATTTCTATATCTTTAATTAGGTGAGGCGACCAAAATTGCACTGCAAACTCTAAGTGTGGCCTGACTATGCTTTTGTATAGGGGGATTACAATATCTTTGCTTTTATATGTAAAATGTCTTTTGATGAAGCCTAGGGCCCTGTTGGCTTTATTGGCGGCAGAGATACATTGATTTGAACATTTCAGATCGTCTGAAATTAGTACGCCTAGATCTTTAACTAGTGAGGACTTGCTAATGATTTGGCCCTTCATTTCGTAATCATACCTTTTGTTTTTCTTCCCACATTGCAGTACCTGACATTTGCTTACATTGAAGGGCATTTGCCATGTTTCTGACCAGCTGATAATTTTATTAAGGTCATTTTGAAGGCTAATTCTGTCTTCTTCAGTTAATATAGTGTTGCCGATTTTTGTGTCGTCTGCAAATTTAGAAATGAAATTGTTTAGGCCAACATCGATATCGTTAACATACATAATAAATAGGACTGGTCCCAACACCGATCCCTGAGGAACACCACTGGTCACTGGAGCCCAGTCTGACTCTACTCCATTTAAAACGACTCGTTGCTTTCTCTCACTTAACCAGCAACGTATCCACCTATGAATATTTCCGTCAATTCCAAGTGATCTTACTTTTGTCATTAGTTTATCATGCGGCACTTTGTCAAAGGCTTTCTGAAAGTCTAAGTAGATTATATCAAGTGACCTGGTACAATCATTCATTTTAAAAAGTGAATCGTAAAACTCAATTAAATTTGTCACGCATGATCTCCGCGTTCTAAAGCCATGCTGGCTGTTCCTAATTATGTTATTAGTTTCTAGGAACTCAACTATCCTATCTCTAATTAATGCTTCGAGGATCTTTCCCAAGACAGAGGTTAGGCTAATTGGTTTATAATTACCTGGTTGATCTCTACTGCCCTTTTTATATATAGGGGTCACGTTAGCCAGTCTCCAGTCTGCTGGAACCTTTCCTTGTTGTAGGGACTTGTTAAAGATAGTTGTTAGAGGACTGCATATTACATCCATCACATTTTTTAGTATTTTAGGGTAGAAATTGTCTGGGCCGGGAGTCTTATTACTGTTCATTTTAATAAGTTTATCTCTCACTTCATTACTGCTAATATGCATATCACTTAGTGTATTTTGGATTGACATTTGATGCTCTCGATGGTGTCATTGGCGTCTACTGTGAAAACTGAGCTGAAAAACTTATTTAAAGTAGAGGCAATTTCCTGATCGTCCGAGATAAGAGCATCCTCGTCGCTGACAAGTGGACCAACGCCCGCCTTGAGTCTCTTATTGCCGTTAATGTATCCATAAAAAAGCTTAGGATCCGTAGAACTTGTTTTTGCTATATCAATTTCAAATTGTTGTTTAGCTGTTCTAATGAGTTTTTTAACTTTTCTTCTACTACTGATATATTGCCCTGTGAGTAATTCACTGGTGTGACTTTTAAGCAAGGTATGGAGACGGTTTCTTTCTTTAACTGCTCTGCTAATATCGGCGTTAAACCACGCTGGTTTGT
>NC_136968.1:8718724-8726224 GCF_032717465.1 Coenobita brevimanus | reverse complement strand
GGACGGGGATGAGGATGATAAGCAACGCTTCATGCAACTAGAGAAAGAGGAACTTGTGACTCACATCCTCAGTCTTCAGAGTGAAGTATCGAGAGGAAATACCCTCATTCAGTCCCTACAACTTCAGTGTAACTGAATCATTGATAAAAAGCCACAAATACTCGAAATTTTAAACCTTATAGATGCTCTGCAAGATGCTAGAGAGGCAGATTCTAGGACCAGTACCCGCTCCATTGCAACCAGTGCGTTACCCTCTCCCATAGACGAAACATGGGAGAGAGCCTGTGCTTCCTCGGACCGATGGAGGCAATGGTTCCACTCAGGGTTGCCAAAGCCTCTGAGGCACATACGGCAGCAGCACCAACAAGAAAGCTCATCATCAACAACAACAACCACCGATACTACCATGATAATGGCCAACACCACTCAAAACTCTGGAATGGAGCTGCTCACTGTAGAGAACACTACCAGCAGGGAAAGAGGTAGTAACAGCACCTACAACAACAGTAACAACAGGAACAGTAATGGAAGAAATGACAGCAACAACAGAGGTACACCCCCCCCCCCCGGTATTACTTTAGAAGTAACCAACATTACCGATTTTCATTATTTTACGTCCCTGAACTATTCTAACCAAGACTTACCTTTTAAGCCTAGTTTGAGTTCGGGGAGCGAATTTTGTAAGGGTATTCATGTAGTGACAGGTTAGGCTAACGGCTAGAAGCAGATGAATGTTGCGCCATATTGGCTGGTGCAGGCGTGTGTACTCGGTCTATGTTGGCTGGACTCGAGTGTGCTCAGCTGGTACTTTCGTATGTATGTGAGTTTTAAAAACAGCCAATCAGGCGTTCCCAAGCAACAGGGACTTTTGAAACCAGCCAGTCACAGTAGTCGTAAGTAAAACCACCCAATCACCTTAAGGTATTTTTGGGTGATGCAGGGACGCCCAAGATTTGAAAGTCAGTCATAGTCATGGCCTCCGGTAGTGAAGAATGTGTTGTTGATTTCCAAGTTTGTATCTGTAGCAAGGATTATCAAGGACTACCACTGTAATAACGAAGCATCTATTGAACTACTAAGAAAAAATTGCCAAGTGAAGTACAGTGTAAAGAGTGTAATTTGCCCTGCAAAGATCGGGAAGGTAGACATCAGTGGTACTGCAGCCGGTGGAGGAAAAGTCGGAAAGAGGAAGATCCAGTGCAAATTCACCGTTTCCGATTATAAAGGAACAATTCTACACCCTTAAAGGTAGGTCAGGTCAGGTTAGGTTAGGTTAGGTTGTGCTGGGTTGGGTTAGGATAGGTTATGTTGGGTTAGGTTAGGTTGGGTTAGGTTAGGTTAGGTTGGGTTAGGTTAGGTTAGTATAATGCAAAATAGTGTGTTTTTAATTAATCTTGATCTTGATTTGAGAGGATAAACCCACTTTCGGAATTCTTACTCAAATTTCCAAAGGGGGGATTTCCCCCGAAATGAAGGTCAGAATAGATTTAAACACACTATTTTGCATTGGAACACAAACAGATTTTCATTAAAAAAAACTTTGGTTACTTCTAAAAATTTACCCCCCCCCTCCCATTGACAATAACAATTACAACAACAGAAATAACAATGGAAGCAACAACAACAACAACAACAACAGAAATAACGGTGGAAACATCAACAGAAATACCAATGGTAGCAACGACAACAGAAATATCAGTGGAACCAACAACAACTACAACAACAACAATAACAGAAATAATGATGGTAGCAACAACAACAGATATAACAATGGAATCAGCAACAACAACAACAACAATTACAGAAATAACAATGATAACAATATAAATAACAGTGGAAGTAAAAAAAGGAACCGTATTCAATCTAGCGGAAATAGGAAAGGAGGGGTACCAGTGAGAGCCCAGTATGGACCCTTTACCCCCCATGCTGAAAGTCAGATCAACCCACTTCCAAGAAGTATGCAAGGAGGGCATAGGAGCTCATTTTGTGAGTACTGCTTACGCCATGGACACACAAAGGATTTCTGCCACAGTCGAGCAGCTGACATCAGGCAAGAAATGATTCTCTGAAGAGTACTGTCAGAAGAGTGGGGAAATGAGCAGCCCTTTCCACCACAGATGCCCTTTCGTGGCCCCGCTTGGGATCATGGGGGAAAACTTTCCGGAGGGAATCCAATCCCATTATATTATTATTGAAGAATATACAAACAGCCCACCTCATTCTCACACTGTGAAGAAGCAGCAAGGACATAGCAATATTATGAAAAACTTAATGGTAATATCAGCCAATGTTAGGGGTCTCCGCATGAACGCTGGAGACCTGGCCTACAACTTTGTCCTACTTAATCAGGCAGACATTGTTGCCGTGACGGAAACATGGCTCAATGATGAGGTAGAACCAACCTTTGGCAGGATACCTGGATACACCCATTGGGTGAGGAAGGACCGTAGTGACAGAGCAGGAGGAGGTGTAGCCGCCTGCTTCAAGTGTGACTTACAGATACAGGAACTAACAGTAAACCTGCCCCCTCTAATGGAAGCACTCTTTTTCCGGGTGGTCATGGTTGACAACAGTGGCCTCCTACTGTGTGTTATATATCGCCCCCCAAGGCAAGGAAGATTCTCCCTTGATTTCCTTAAAGAGAAGCTCGATACCATACTTACAGAAAACAAATGTCAACACATCATGTTATTGGGGGACCTTAACTTCCATTTAGAAAAGCAAGCTTATGACAATCTAATAACAGTGCAGGGCCTAACTAACCATGTAACCTTCCCAACACATGAGCGTGGAGGACTACTGGACCTTGTGCTGACAGACCTCCCTGAGGCAAGCATCCACTGCCACCAACTTGGACAAGTAGGCAGCTCAGACCATTATGCTGTCCTTGTCAGAGTAGACATGAATGTAGCGAGGGAAGATTTTGTACCCCGCACTATCTGGCTGTGGGAGAGAGCAGATTGGTCAAGCATGAGACAGGCACTGACAAACACTGACTGGGAGACTCTATCGGTGGGTAATGCCGATGACAGGGCACAAGCACTCATGTCTAAGCTGTTTGGGCTACAGTCACAGTTTGTGCCTCACAGAAGCTACCTGAACAAGCCAAGAAACCCAGCCTGGTTTGGTTATCGTGTCGTGAGGCTGCTGAGAAAAAGCATTCTGCATGGAGAAAATTCAAGCAACGGCCATCTCAGCAAAATAAATTCCTGCATCAAGAAGCCTGTAAGAGAATGAATGCCACCAGCAAATGGGCAAGAAAACATTGGGCTGAAAACTTAAGGAGGAAGCTGACTGGACCAGGAGTTGGAAGCAAGACTTGGTGGACTCTTTTCAAGGAAAGACAAGGTACCTTCCACCATGAGAGTGTGCCTCCTCTCAGCAGGCCAGACGGCTCAACAGCTACTAGCAGCAAAGACAAAGCATCACTCCTGGCAAAGATGTTTTCAGATAAAATGATGGTAGATGATCCAAACAGACCTTCACCTACTCTGGCACAAGAGACAGAGGAAACGATCACAAATGCCTCAGTAACAACTAAGCAGGTCCAAAGACTTCTGGAAGCAGTTGATGTGACAAAAGCCACTGGCCCAGACAATATCAGCCCACGCATGCTCAAACAATGTGCTAAGGAGCTGGCAGGTCCTCTCACTATAGTGTTTGGTGCATGCCTCAGAGAGAACAAATGGCCTGCATTTTGGAAGGAGGCAAACGTCATCCCTGTCCACAAAAAGAATGCAAGGACGGAACCCAAAAACTATAGGCCCATATATCTTCTCTCAGTCATAGGCAAGGTGTTTGAGAGGGTAGTGGCTGCAACCTTCTGTGCACACATGGAACACAATAATCTCCACTCAGAGAAACAATTTGGCTTCAGACCTGGACGTTCAACCTCAGATCTTCTCCTCCTCCTCACACAAGATTGGCAGAACTCCCTTGATGAGGGCCTGGACACCATTGTGGTAGCCCAAGACATTGCTGGGGCCTTCGACAGAGTATGGCACTCAGGCCTTATAAAAAAACTCAAGGCCACGGGCATCCAAGGCAGTCTGCTGATGTTACTGGAAGATTACCTTCAGGGGAGGACTCTACAAGTGGTCATCAATGGGCGAACTTCCAGACCAGCACCTGTATGAGCCTCGGTTCCACAAGGCTCAGTTTTAGGGCCTATCCTGTGGAACTTGTATATTGACGATCTTCTCCGACAGTTACCAGCAGTGAAGGCATTTGCAGATGACTGCACACTATCCTACTCCTACTGCCGTGGTGACGGCCAACGTGCTATCACTGTCATCAACAGGCAATTGAAGCTGGTGGAGGAGTGGGGAAAGATGTGGCAGGTCAACTTTGTATCAGAGAAGACTCAAGTGATGGTGATATACCGGTCTCCAGCTGCCTCTGAGGCCTTGTCTGAAGCATTGCAGTTTGGAGGCACGAGTCTGCCAATCCAGAATCAAATAAAAATTCTGGGGGTTACGGTAGACCATGAGCTACGATACGACCATCACGTGGATGCTGTTTCCCGACAGGCCTCCCAGCGGGTGTCTGCCCTACGCAGGGTGGCAAGCAGCCTTGATGAAAGGGGTATTAACACACTATACAAGGCTCAAATCAGACCCTACATGGAATATGGAGTCTTGTCGTGGATGTCTAGTGCTGCCACACACATGAAGAGACTGGATGCAGTACAGCGTCGTGACAGACAATGACCAGCCAAGTCTCTCCAGCATAACATCCCTGGAACACCGTCGGGATGTGTCAGCACTTGTGGTCAGTCACAAGGCTCAGGTGCAGCACACTCCCCACCTGGCTCCACTGTGTCTTCCTTCTTTCACCACTCCAAGGGTCACAAGAACGGCGCAAACCTCTGATGAACGTGTGGCAGTACCTCGCTCACATACGTCACAGCATCAGCGAACCTACACGGCCAGGACTGCACATCTGTGGAATAGTTTCACGGCAGCCACACCTGGTGTAACAAGGATGTCTACACACCAAGTAAAGCTGGCTGCAAATAGATGGAGAAAAACACTTCCTATCCCGCTGCTGTTACCCACATAACATAATGAAGCATAAACATACACATTGCAATTAATTTTTATTATATAACTCTAATAGTAAAAATAGGATATACATTAGATTAACTTACTGTATTGTAGCTAAGTAAAAATCATTTAATTTTACTGTATACCAAGTAACATACTTATTTTTTAAGTTCAGTCTTTTCAAATAGCCCCATGAGCAAAAGTGAGGCTTTAAGACTATGTAATAATACTTATGTAAAATGTTTAAATAAAAGAGAGAGAGAGAGAGAGAGAGAGAGAGAGAGAGAGAGAGACAGAGACAGAGACAGACAGACAGACAGACAGACAGACAGACAGACAGAAAGAAATAGAGAGAGAGAGAGAGAGAGAGAGAGAGAGAGAGAGAGAGAGAGATACTGACAGACAGAAAAAAAGAGAAACTTAAAGACAGACAGACAAATAGAGAGACAGACAGACAGACAGACAACCAGACAGGGAGAGAAAGACAGACAGAAAAACAAACAGACTGAGAAACAGACAGACAGACAGAAAGACAGACAAACAGAGAAAGACAGACAGACAGACAGAAACAGACAGAGAGATACAGAAAGACAAAACTAAAGACAGAGAGACAGACAGACAAACAGAGAGAGAGAGAGAGAGAGAGAGAGAGAGAGAGGGGGACAGACAGACAGGGACACACAGACAGAAAGACAGACAGATAGACAGACAGACAGACAGATACAGAGAGACAGAGACAGACAGAGACAAAGAGACAAACAGACAGGCAGACAGACAGACAGAGACAGACAGACAGGCACTCATTCAACCAGACAGAGACAGAGAGACGGACAGACAGACAGACAGACACACAGACAGAAAGAGATAGAGAGAGAGATTTAGAAAGAAAGTGACAGACAGATAGACAGACAGACTGACAGACACAAATACAGAGAAACAGACAGACAATCAGAAAGACAGACAGACAGACAGAGAGAATGGGAGAGAGAGAGAGAGAGAGAGAGAGAGAGAGAGAGAGAGAGAGAAGGGAGAGAGACAGAAAGACAGACAGACAGACAGACTGACAAACATACAGAGGCAGACAAAGAGACAGACAGAAACAGAACAACAGACTGACAGACAGAAAAACAGACAGAAAGAAAGACAGAGATACAGACAGACAGAGAGAGATACAGACAAAAAGACAGACAGAGTAAGACAGACAGAGACAGACAGACACACAGACAGACAGAGTGAAAGATAGACAGAAAGAGGGAGAGAGGGAGATAAAGAGACAGACAGAAAGACAGAAAAACAGACAGACAGACACAGACAGAGATGGAGAGAGAGAGAGAGAGAGAGAGAGAGAGAGAGACAGACAGACAGACAGACAGACAGACAGACAAACAGACAGAGACAGAGACAGACAGACAGACAGACAGACTGAAAGACAGAAAGAATGAGACAAAGAGAGAGACAAACAGACAGACAAAGAGACAAATAGAGAGAGAGAGAGAGAGAGAGACAGACAGACAGACAGAAAGAAGAAAAGAGACAGAGAGACAGACAAAAAGACAGAGAGAAAGAAACAAAAAGGCAGACAAACAGACAGGGAGAGACAGAAAATGACACACAGACAGACAAACAGACAGAGATAGACAAACAGACAGAGAGACAGACAGACAGACAAACAGATAGACAGAGAAACAGACTGAGAGACAGACAAACTGACAGAAAAAAAGAAAGAGAGAGAGAGAGAGAGAGTTAGACAGAGCGGCAGGCAGAGATAGAGAGACAGAAAGACAAACAGACAGATAGAGACAGAGACAGACAGACTGACAAACAGACAGAGAAAGAGACAGAGAGACAAAGAGACAAACAGACAGAGAGAGACATACAGACAAACAGACATAGAGAGACAGACAGACAGACAAACAAACAGACAGAGAGACAGACAGATAGAGAGACAGAGAGACAAACAAACAGAGAGAGAGAGAGAGAAAGAGAAAAGGAGAGAGAGAGAGAGAGAGAGAGAGAGAGAGAGAGAGAGAGAGAGAGAGAGAGAGAGAGAGAGGGGGAGAGAGAGAGAGTTCAAAGTTCAAATAATTTATTTCCATAAAATATGGCTATTCTTACAAATGGGTATACAAAGTCACAGACAAAAATAGTCATGTCATAGTCGATACATGATAATATCAACTACAAATCACTTAAAATTAACTTTCTAAGTTTAGATTTAAAAACATGTAAGCTTCCGGAATGAGTGATATCAGTAGGTGAATTATTCCACAGTTTGGGTCCTAGTATGGTGATGGCTCTGGCTCCAGAGTTTTTTCAGGCTCTAGGCACAAAAAGGTTATTTCGCTGTCTTGTTGTACTAGCTGTGTTTTCACTGACAGTGAACAACTTTAGATACCACTCAGGATAAAAACCATTGACAGCCATATAAACAGTGGTACATCTGTCAAAAATATGT